>NW_027287119.1:0-117954 GCF_022747635.1 Hetaerina americana
TTTGTTCTGTGCCTAAAGGGACTGTGTCATTCATTTAGTTAATTTTGAGTTTTAAGAAGATGCAACAAATTAATGGAATCATAATTTTACCTCAAGATTGTTTTAATCAGCTCATTTCTTTCAATAATTTGAAATATTTATTGGTGAACAAATAAAGATAAACAAAAAATTGAAACTCAGATATATTCCGAATTTCAGGTAACATATAATTATATAATTATATATATATATAAATATATATATATAATGTATGTATGTATGTACATGTATATGTTTACACATACATATACATACATAAATACATATAAGACGAGGGAAGTGTACCAAATGCATATGAAGCTGCATTAAAAAAAATGTTTGGCCCATCGGGAATGAACGCATCGGGTTAGAGTCTCAAATATATGGGGCAATTTCGCATTAATTGCATAGAGATCATGTTGATCGGGCATCGAATACTGGAGTTTGTATACTTTTTTAATAAGGCATTTTCACTTAATTTTTGATACGGTTTTCTGTTACAGTAGATTTTTTAATATCGAAAAGCATTGACTTATTTTTTTTACTTGCAGCTCTTTCTAATAGTCCCTTTTAAATTCATCTTTATCAAATTTCAAAGTAGCGGCAGTCTTTTAATAGTTAAAGTGTTCATTTTTCATAATATCGTGTTAGTTTTGCTGGATAAAAGTCCGTACTAACATTGGAAAAGAATATTAGTTACATTTGCGGAAATCCGCATTTACAAAAATTAGGTTTATGAAATAAATATTGGGGAATATTCCAGTGAAACGTAACCAGTGAAATTGTTTCTTTTCAATATGATCAAACTTGAATGGAAAGCTGACCGCCGAGAGGTCTCTATGATTAGAGGATCTTTTTGTGTGTCTACAAAATTTTGGAAGTTTGAGACTATCTTGACCGGGCAAAAGAGAGAAAACGTTGAACTTGATAGATGGCGAAGGAAGGAAATGGTGTTTCTGTAAGTCTGTAATTGACCGAGCCTGTTAAGGCAAGGTGGGTGGGAGTGGTGACTGAGAAAACTGAAGACTATTAAAATATTAGGCATGGTCTAGGTATCGAGCGCAGAGAGGCTAATGCAACGTAGCCCAATCCCTTTTTTTTGCCAGATTTAGTCCAATGACCGGGAATCGGATAACACGAAAGAAGTCGAAGGGTTATTGAAATTCGTAAGCCTGGTGTTCTTGAGGAAAGACAACAAGTAGCAATTAATTTTGTGCTTCATTATATTAGACTTTGATTCACCATTTGGCAGCAGTAAATGTTTCCTCACTTCTATGCATAAGTTTACCACGCTTTTGTATCAATTTTTTCATTGCAAATGCATTGCAGGGCAAATTAAATTTGTGTCTATAAAGGAATCTTGTGCAGAAGCCTATTAAATTTTCTCATGGCACTAATGCGGAACAAATCCTTTGCTACTTCCTCATTATTTAAAACAGTTCCCTTTTAAAAAGTTACTTACTTTTCAATAGTTATTTCATAAAACTTGGAGTGCAGAGTTGATTTCAGAACTGAAAATGGTTATAAATATAACATCCTTTGCATCCTTAACGTCATAGAATTTCATGTTCAGATTTAAAAAAAAATGACTCAAAGAGATTTAAAAATTAATGAAAACCCTACCTCACGAAAGGAAATATGCATTTATATTAACTATATTACAATATATGCTAACCAATTTTTTATGGTTTATATTAACAATTTTACTTTAGGTGATGCCAATATCATAGTTAATCAGCTCATCCATCATAATTAAAATAGCTCACCTGCCTCTGCCCAGATTGAGGCATATTTTAAATTATTTTGTAGAGGAAAAGAAATAATGTAACTGAGCCCAAAGCATTCAATAATCCAATAATCCGGCACCCGCACTTTCTCGATAGCGGTTGGATTTTTCAGTATTACATAATTCTAGAGAGTAAATGAAGGTAATCCAATGGAAACGTCTCAACCTCCAAATAGAAGGGAATACATTTTGATGGGCGCTTTTAATAAAGTAGAAAGGGGCATTAATATTCAATGGAATAATCTTCTGGGCTCCCAACCTCTCAGTTGACCAAATAACATTTTAGAGGATGTTACTTATCCTATTTATCTCCCTGTTATAACTCTCACATACATAAGTGTTTTATCTGGACTGAGAGATAGTGTGAGTGTTTTACGCGACAGTAGCAAGTTTAGTCGGAAAGATTAAATAAAGAGGGAATTCTTCGTTTTTATCATTTACGTTCGAAGAAAATTATGCTCCCGGGGGCAAAAGGTTAATGCATGACAATACACAATTTTGCACAATCATAACTACCACTTTTAAATAACTCATACATTATATATACATACATACATTCAAAAACGAAATACCACCAAACGGAGAACAAATACTCATTCACATAGCTATAGATATAAGGAAAAGGGATAGGAACACATGAGCGGAATCAGGCAATCACGAGTGTAAAAATATTTTCTATATATATATATATAAATATATACTATATATTAACATATATATATATATAATATATATATATATTATATATATAATATATATATATATATATATATAGATTTTTTTCACTGCCCCATAGATTCAAGACTACCAATTACCAACTGCGCTCCTTGACTGTTGAATGCATACGCACTTAGAAGAAAGCCGTGATTATATGAGAGGATGGATTGACTCGTTTGTTTTTCACTGGTAAACAAAACCATTATTGCAAATGTTAATTTTACAAATCATAAGGAACTATATATATATATTATATATATATATATATATATATATATATCTATATATATATACAGGGTTCGTCCGGAAAATAAGTGTACTGACTCCTGGGCTGGGGGCGCGCCCGCTCCAGGCGCGCCCAGCACCGCTCTGACGGGCTGCGATTGGAGGGGGGTATGTTGGCCAGCGACGCTGAAAAAGGCAGTCGGCTCTGAGCTGTGGTGTAGTGAGGAGCTCTGTTAACGCAAACCTCCACGCTCGACCCACGTCACGCAACGCGATGCCGAAGTTTTTGGAGCAGCGTTATTCCATCAAATTTGCGGTAAAGCTTTGGAAATCGTCTACCGAAACTGTCGGTATGATTAACCAGGCTTACGGGGAGTCAGCCATGTCCAGAAACATGATCTTTCGGTGCACAAGATGTTCGTGGAGGGCAGAGAAGAGGTCGACGACGAGTCTTCGAGAGGTTCCCGATGATGCCTTCGTGGGAGCGTTTCAGGAATGGGAACGCCGCTGGAACAAGTGTATCGACTCACAAGGGTCCTATTTTGAGGAACATTAGCTTAAGATATGTATAAGTGTAATAAATTTTTTTCCTGAGCTCAGTACACTCTTCCGGACGAATATATATATATATATATATATATATATATATATATATATATATATAATATATATATATATGTATATATATATATATATATATATATATATATATATATATATATATATATGTATATATATATATATATATATATGTATATAATATATATATATATATATATATATATGTATATATATGTATATATATATTACTGAAAAGTATATCACGACAACCATTAATACTTCAAATACATGAAAATAAATATTACCCTCAATATCGCGAAGAAGCAAAAGGCCTTTTTTCAATTTTTTAACCGGATATTTCTTAGTAGAAACTTTCTTAGAAGCTAAATGTTCCCAGCATTTATTAATTTCTTACAGGAAATACCTTTTCACGACGAAAAAGAAAAGTGGTTTTATGTTCTTGACTCTCATTTATAGAGCACATATTAAGTAAAAAGGGTTATGAGAGAAAAATTTGCCAGGCCTTATTAACATTCATCGTTAGAGTGCCTTATGTTATAACGGGCTCTTGGGGATTTATTTTGAGGTTTGGAGCGTTTATAGGTTTCCAAGATTGTTTAGTCACTATTATCATCAATGGGATCAATTGGATGCCAACATTTTCAGCATAAGTAAAAGTATATTGTAATGTGTGATTGAATCTTAAAATTATACCACACTTATCCATACCTTTAAATATACATAAGGGTATCGAAAATTCAGACAAGACCGTTGAAGGTGATGGCCTTAGAAATTGCATTGATGAATTTACGCAAAGTCAATGTTGTTGAGGTAATTTACTACGCAGCTCAATACACCAGAATATTGATCATCTTATAAAAACTTTGGACAGTCAAATTTATTTACATTTTTCAAACATTTTGCCTTCACTTGTCATTCAACAAAAAGGAACCCAAAGGTTATAGGTTTGGTGGAGAAGTTATAAAAAGTTATAAATGCTATACAGTGAGTCCTGAAAAGGGTGTGACCGAAGAGAATATATATTAAGAGGGTCATTGGTCACTGCATTTGATGTATGTTAAGTTCGTCAACGGCAAAAAAGGAAGAAATAGGTGACGAACAATATGCCTCACTTAGGATTTGTTTGAGTATAAGAGGTCCTCCTCCAAAGTCCGAAAAGAAGTGCATTTTTAAGAACGTTAAAACCGCAAGTAAAACCTGCTTGTAGAAATTGGATCCTCAACGGAAGAGTAAATATTTGCGTTGAACTCTATCTCAGCACAAAATTTGAATATTACGACGGTTTTCAAAGACTCAATGCGGGAATAAAACCAATAAAACTTGAACCAGATATTTATTCAACATTATGATATCAAACTAAGATTAATACTTGAACCATAAATAAGGTTAATAAAAAATGCATGTATTGCCCTCCCTTACTAAAAGGCCCGCGTAAAATATCCTAAGTTACTCAATGATTGAAAATGAAGGATAAGACTTTGGGCTCATTATTTTACTCAAACAAGACCTCTTCAAACTCGTAAAAGACCCGGAAATTTCATGCACGCAATTAAATGAGGTGTGTAGTAATGCTAACTCTAAAAGCAATTGAAATTTATCGCTTTCTCTTTCGATATTCCTTCAAATTTAATAAGAATTAATATTATTAACACATTTTTCCTATTTACTTAATATCTGGCTGTAACATGGCTTAAAATATGTATAATCATGCTCTATGCGTACGTTGCGCACAGAGTAATCCGTGAGCAGTGTTGACCGCTTAGTACATGGAAACGCAATTGATTATTGCCATTAAGATTTCCATATCAAAAGGATATCAAGATGAAAATAACACCTCAAAAAACCTCTGCAGAAGGTAGAGAATGTTCATTTGAGTAGAGAGTTTGGAAGAAGTCTATGCCCTCATTTTGATGCCTCCAAGCGTTTCCCGATAAGGGTGCTTCGTAGCGGATGCCAGCGGAGGAGGAAAGGTGCGTGTCGAAAAAGGCAGCCGTAGCTTTTAAATCGCAGAAAAATGATGTCGGTTGGTGATGAATGGCAAGCGAAATTTGATAGAGAATGAAAAAACTGAGGAACGTTACTCGAGTTGGACCGAGATTACTTTAACCATATTTATTTAATTTCCTCCACCTTGGTCTTCCATTCTCGGGGAGTTCCCTATCTTTGTTCCTTTTTTACCTGAACGTAATACGTGTAATAATACAGATGGTCGTTTCCTAACCCGTTTAAATATACAGGTAATACTATCGCATAATATTTAATATAATATTCCAATTTTTATACGTGAGCTTTTATACGTATATATATATAATATATATATATATATATATATATATATATATATAATATATATATATATATATATATATATATATATATATATATACCATTCATCATCTTAACTAGCATTCATGTATTTCAGATGGATCAACTTACAAATGGCAAAATGAACTCCCATCGACAGGTTTTAGTGCGCCTCATAGGGGGTTACATTTTATAATTTCAAAGTCATTCCAGGAAAACCCTAAAAATACAATATACTAGACTCGGACGTAGCACCTTCTGGATATGCGGCATCATGAATTTCGTGACATGACGTCGTTAATTCGATCAAGGGGACTGTCGTTGCCGTCAATGTGTGCGCCCTCGTTTTTATTTGGTGAACCCTCATTCAAGTCTATCGAATAAAATGAAATCATCTCGTGACGTGTCAGAATCACTTGCATCATTTTTTAAGCCCGCAGGGGACCGAAGAGTGGTGTGAGCGGTATGTTTACTATAAAAAAATTTTCAAAAACCTTCAAATCAATCCAAATTCTGAAAAAAACGAAGAGAATTAAAATTGACCGGGCTGGAAACCGTGGTATACGCTAGTCTAAACGAATGTTAATTCTCGAAGGATCTCTTTCCCGTATCTAGTCATTACCTCACCTTTGGTAATTTCTCCCAAACTTTAATGTTTTTATAAAATCCTCATCCATTCCTGTTGATAATGTACTTTAATCTTCGCTCTAATTCATCTTAATTTCTTTCCACAAGAAGAGTCGAACCAGGGAAGCGACCTTTGGGGATGAGAATTTATTACATTGATGACCACATCGATAAAGTGGTGGATAAAATATCCCACTCATGTTGCATGCCAGCAATTCGGAAGGTGTAAGGTAATTTTTATTTTAACATTATATGCGGAAAAATAAGCTCGACAAAGCTTGTTGCAAATGGCAAAATATTAGTCTTCGTGAAAACCTTCTCCCTAAGACGCATTAAGCCTTTATACGAGTATTAACGTATTTCTTAGTATGGAGGAGGAAGAGAGGCAGTGAACCGTCAAATTGGGTTCTCCCAACATAATCAGCTTTTTAGCCCTGAATTGTTCATATAATGCATCATATATCAATGTACAACCAAGAAAATGTCCCCTACTTATATTGAATATTCGCGAAAGGCAACAGATCATGACTTATACATAAATATTCTTAATAATTACATATTCACTAGCCTATTTTTCACGATTCTATCATTGTAGTAATACAAACGTAATATTCTTCGCCAAATTTTGCTAGATCCATTGACCAAATATGAACACTGTGAATATTTACTACAAATTAATTAATTCATCGGTGATGCGGATGCTTATTGGGTTGGCATATATACTAATCATTATTTATCCACTTCAGTAGGTACCCAGGTATATACGATTGTTTCAATTTGGAAATTTTAGCTGGTACTGACATTTGCCTGATGAATCAGATTTTGGAGTAGAGTAACAGGGATAGGAAACAGTCTAGGCCTGAATACCTCGCATTTTTTTCCAAAATGTTTATGTAAGTTAAGGAAAAATTTGATTGGACTTTTTGGAGACGTGTAACTCTCCTAAAATATTTTGTCAACAATAATGGCTTAAGATAGTACTTTACGCAATAATGATTGAAAAAAGCATTGAAATTATCAACTTGTTAAAATCATGCGAAAGAAGCTCAATGATTTGTTAACAGAGAATCCTAGTGTGGTATTTAAATGTTTTCCGGTCTATTTGGCAGCAGGATAACGTCCTCACCTGCTGACCCAAAGATGGCGGGATCGATTCCCACCTAGTAGGTTTCTACAACCCTAACTCACTTTCATTTTTAGGTATATAAATCGTGTCCATGCTTGCATTTGTGGAAATGTATTTTATAAAACGTTACCAGTCCTTTAATGCATATATCATAAATAAGCAGCTACTAATTAATATTTTTATCATATTCACTATTTACTGGTAATGTCTCTTGAATTAGAGAAATATGTAAATTGAGTTATGGTTAACTTTTTCAATTACGAATGATTATAATTTTTGGTCTGCTCATCAAGGAATATTTACAAATCTTCAACTTGATTCCTCTCAGTAGGTCTCGTCATTGATATTCTTTATGGCTCATATGTTATAAAAATAATAACAGTACTTAGCTAAAATCTCCAGGTATCCGATGTTTATAATTCGTGAAAAATATTTTAAAATTAATCAAAACATGGCATTCTTTCGAAAAAATGTGAAACAATCTGAGGTTTATAATTTAAGTCTATCATACCCATTGAAACTACGAGGAAAGGAAACATGTGATTTTAACCTTTGAGTTAGCTGAGCCGAAACGTACTCTTCCTCTATTCCATTTTTGTTCGAATTTTTACATTTGTATCAAAAATTCCTGTGTTAAAATCTTACTTATTTTCTTCCCAAGGTCCCCAGTTTGCATATATTTCAAGGTTCCCTCCTGGAAATCTCGTCGACTCAATATCAAACTTTCTTTACCAGGTCAAAACATTCTTTTGCGCCACATACTCACAACCCAGTCACCATCTCCTTTGTTTCTTTCTCTCATACTCTCCACCCCAACACCTCCCACCAGACCTATACTCAACCACACAAATTCCCCATAGAATTCGTTAAGTACTCTTCGACACTTTCCACCATTGCATTCGACTGAGGTTACTCGTTTGCTCAATATTTCTTCCCAACATTTCTCATCCGTCCCCTTTCAGCGACCTTCCCACATCCCACTCCCATAGACTACCTGTTTCTCTTGCAAAATGTCATCATTGAACCTTATATTGAGCCCAGTTCTTTAATGAACACAGTCTTCATGCCCTAAACCCAATGACATGGTAATAGCTAAGAGTTTGCATTTATTTTCTCATCACATTCGTTGAAGGGGTGTGGTTAGCAGGGAGAGCGCGGATATGTTATCATAGAAATAGCTCATTGACTGTGACCACTATGACTGGAAAACGATACGAACGTAGCACATTTGTTCTAATTTAAGCTTGTGAAGTTGGGATATTTGTAAAGCTATGGCGAGTCTGATTGGTAATTATTCCATCAATACTGAATTTTCAACCCTTTGGAAAATACATTCAAGGGATTCCTTGAAACGAAATGGAAATATTCTCTTGGGATGCCATTGGCCAGGCCCGATTGCCGTAATCATATAATTTCGTCATCCAGCTGGCCTTCCGGCATCCAGTAATTGGACTTTCAATTCGTCCTTAGGTAAGGTGTATTGGAAAACACTGTGAAAAATGAGGTGATAATAAACTTAAAAAATTCAATTTCTCCGCGTTTTTCATTTTCATGCACTGGTCATCAAATTTGTGGTTCGAGTTCCTTATTCGAAGCCTAGCGCTTGTCCCATGAGGGTTGTAGATACATAACTGTGCATGCCAGAGCACCGACCGCAACGGCCCTCCCAGCCTTTCTATATACCAAAGATGAGAATTTTTCCTGTAAATTCATCAAGAATCACTTCAGAAACCTCATTTCCGCAAGTTTTGGGACGATGTTTTTGCACTTATGTTTTACTTCCAAAACTTATGAAAACCCCGTGACGTATCATGCGTTGCACTAGTTTTATTTTTACCTTCTCATACATACTTATGACATTATCTTTTTTCTTTTCTCATTGTTAATGACTTTCCCTAAAGCGTTCCTGAATAAACTGCGCACATCTTCAAAGAAGATAACGAAACAAATACGCCCTTTAAATAAGGGAATAAACAAATTGTTTAAGTACAGTAGCTCAACCACTTAAAAGAAGCATGTTGATGACAGAAAATGGGGATTTGAATTTTGAAAATGACCTTTCTTCTCGTGTTAGCGGAATACACGAGAAACAGTTGAGTTATGGATTTCCCCCAGCCTCGGAGCAGCAATTTCGCCTTCTGCTTTTATTTTGGAAGGATTAAATTAATTGAATGCGACGTAAAAAATGCTCCCAGGCCCTAAAATCTGTTAGGCAAATTATAAATATTTAGGCTGTTTATTTTCTTCGTCGTACTCAATGCTTTTCTCCCCTGTTACATCCAGCCGCAACGTTCCATTTTGATTCGTCACAATGCCAAGACAATTAAAAGACTCCAACCCCCTTGATTGCGACCCAAGTATAATATGACGTTGAATAATTGAAACCTACTGTTCCCATTCCTTAAATATTCGTATTAAATTGTTTTTAATCTTGAGAAAGGAAGGCTTAATTTCCCGTTGAAAAGTTCAAAAGACGGCGGGTATGCTTCCTAAACGATTCAGTCCTACTCTTGAAGGTTCTTCTCCACTCGCCATCATCTTTTCCATCCTCGGGAGAAGTGAATAAAAAGTTAGTGCCATAGGTAGGTCATCCCAGCAGAAACGGAGGTGATTCCTGCTCGGGAAAAGCAGATTGTAAATAGTTAATGTCGTATTATATAGCCGTTGATGGGTCGAGTGGATGTTTCCATGCGGTTGAAGTGGGAGTGAGGGACAGATGGACAGATAAGTAGAGATGAGGGCATGTCTGTCTCAGAGTGACTGCGAAATGGCTTCGATTTCCCACGGTTTGAGAAAGGGAAAAAAACTTTTCTCCCCACCAACGTCTACTCCCCAAAGAGTTTCAGATAGTCTCTGCCAAGGCTGACAGTAGAATCACAGCGATGGAAAAAGAAGCAAGAATATCATCACTCCATTGCTCTCCTGATGACTTTTCCGTTTTTCATAAACGACAGAAGCACAAATGCCTTCTTGTTGCCATTTGGTCTCTCACTAGTTCGCTGTGCTTAGCGCAGAAGGGATATTATGTTGCGATGTTACCCCTCTAGTGTGTGCTTCAGGTTACTAGTGCTTCTATTTAATAATTGTAATGCTATTCCTATATCAACGAAGGGTAATACATGAAAGGACTCTCTTCAAAGTCGAATATCCTTGGAGACTTTGCCTTCTCTCTCTGAATTAATGGTGAATTTTCCATCCGCACTGTCATCTATCCCATTAATTAAAATTGTGAGCACAAGTCGTGAATCTCAGGCCGTTAATGAACAAATATTTTGAGTTACGAAACGCACTTAAACCCTTGTGGCTATGCCTAGAATGTATTCGTGCTCACATTGACACATCTGTGTCTTTAGTTGAAACGCAACAATTTGGGAGCAATGAAGTCACCAGTTTTTTCTGCAATTGAAAATGAGGAAATTTCCTTTCCTTAATATCGCAGGATTTCTTTTTTCGAATTTTACCAATGGCGGATTATTTATTTAAATTTAATATCGAGGCCTAAGACTTCTTGCTTAAGTTCATTCATATTACGAATAGAAAAAATCAAGTTTACATTGAATAAATAAATAGATAACTAGTTTAATTCTTGATACAGAGAAAGTTTCAAATAAAATAATAAAGGAAATGTCAATGCTTTTTGAAGTTCGCAGTTTTAGTGTCAAAAATATTTATTTGAATAGATTATAAATTACCAGCACTTAGCAGCAGAGGTTTCAATCGAAATACACTGACCAGCAAGCAAATACAATCCAGCAATATATATAGTATATTACAATTATTTTTTTTTCTTATTAGTTTTCAGGATTGTGGTATTTCTAATTTTATTTAATCTTATTTTAGAAATGTATGTTATTTTTAAAACTAGTCGTAATATATATAGTACAGTCAGAATGATAGAGATTATACCATTTTAACCCTTGCTGAAATCCGATCATTATATACTCTATCCATCAAAGCAATCATTGGATCAGCCTATAACACGCCAGCTAGAAAGGCTTCGGAAATTATATCATGGAGAAAGAAATGAGGAAACGTCAACGGAACATCTCTCTACAACCAATAACCTGCGTACTGAGAAGAAAAAGCCGTGAAAAGCTTTTATTCAGGGAGAACTTATTTCATCAAGATAGAGGGATTTATTGCGAGCCTCGGTAGTTGGAGTTGCTGCCGTCACTTCAATGGCAGAGATGGCCGGTTACATTGCAGTTCTCGTATTTCATTCGTTCACTTGGCTATCTTGTTTCATTCCGGTCGGCGTCTTATTTTCTCTCCGGCGAGTGATTTTGTCGGCCATGTCTTCCTTATCCCATCAACCCGCTGGTGAGACTCGTACCCGGTGCCCGTCGCAACTCCATGGTCCCCGAGGTGAAGAGAAGAGACGAGCTTCTTCATTGCCCACGACTTTTCTACTCTTCAGAAGGCCTTGGCTTCCTCAATCATACTCTCTCTTTCTCTCAAAAGGGAGGAGTGAAGCGGCATTATATGGGCGGCCGCAATTAAGGCCCCCGGTTGGAACTTCCACATGCCACTTCTCCCGTCCATGACTTTCCTTTCAACCTTTTCACTTCGCACTACCTCCAGCTGACTGATTCTCCTCGCTCAATTGCTGGCCATCCCTTCGCTTTTTCCTCTCCACACTCGATAAATACAATACACAAGTACACTTCCATTTGCTTCACTTTCCATACCTGCAACGGCTGTCAGAAAGGGGTGCCACTTCCTATCCCATACAGTGAATCACACACTGACCCCATCAGTTCCCTCACTCCTCCCCTTCCATCGTCACTCGCGACGGCCAGCTAAAATTCCTCCATTAACTTTCGTAGATTGATGATTTGTGGCTCCATGAAATTTTTTCATGTGAAGTTTATTGCAGGGATGTTAACCCTAGACTAGCTTCCTGGTTTTCCTAGCTTGGTCTTGGGTCAGTACCTATTGACTTACGAGGATGATCCATGAATCCTGTTTAATGATGAGTGGTAAAGGCTTCAAGAAATCAGTCGGTGCGTAGTGTACACTCGTATCTGCTAAAAAAAAATAAACGAATTTAACGGAATGAGTGGAAGCTATTAGGTCTTTTTGTTATTATCAGGTTGGCAAAGGCATGAAATAACCCTTATTGATATAGCATCTGTGTATCTGGTTTGACTATGACTTTCGTTGCAGCTTTGGCGCCAAACTCTTATAATCCGTCGATATGGTCGAAGAACCAATATAAACGGATTATTAATTACTCCCTTTCTCTAAGAGCTAATTTGAAAATTATTAAATAAATATAATGTACACCTAATTGCATAATGCGTGGCAGTTTGATACTATTTTTTGTTACTAATTATCGATTTCCTTAAAGAGGTTTTTAAGTCTTTTCCTTGAAAGGTAACTTGGTCTCTACGGGCATAGAAGAAATTAAATTAATAAGGAGGAAGCTTTATTGATTTTAGGGAATGGAATAATCTTCCTACACTCAAACTTGAGAAGCGGATAGCTTCAAAGAATTTCATTTTTTTCTGAAACAGATCGAATAGGTTTAACCCAATTACGTTAATGCCAAACTAATTCAAGTATAATGAAAAATACGCATCTGTAACGGTGGACGTGGTTGCGAAACCTTCTATTTGCTTCTACGCACTAAAGTTGTGAAAAACGCTTAAATATTTAATGAATAATTTCTGCCCGAGTCTCTCCGAAGCCTCTGTACATTTTTGACAAATGGGTCAAAACAAAGGAAAAATACAAAAATGTGCCTGTAAATTAGCATTATCTTTTAAATCAATAAGAAAAACGGAGAATATAGTGGTTGTGGAAGCATGAAGATAAATAAGGGGTAAATGATTAATATATTTTACTATACTCACTAACAGTATGAACTCAAGAAATGTGTATTTTTCTGGTTTTGGAAAGCCTAATTTTGATATACTCTTGGATTAAACATTATATATACAATTTATATATATATTTGTAATTATATATAATACATTTGTATATATATATATATATATATATATATATATATATATAATTATGTATATTTCTTGAGTTCATACTGTTGGTGAGTATAGTTAAATATAATATATATATATATATACTATATATACTATATATTTATATTTATATATATATATATATACTATATATATTTATATTTATATGTACATTATTTTTTATTTCTTTGTGTTGATAAGTTTGACTTAATAAATGGAGGGAGGGCACTTAAGGATTATTAAATTAAAATTAAGCGTTTTGATGTGTGATATTCACACATTTTTTGCATTTTTTCCTGTGGTACTACAAGTTTACCACTAGTGTCACTAAATAGACAATCGCATAGCTCAAAGTAATGCTGGAAGCGTATCCATAAGCATAAAACGGTTTTTTTTCTCACCACCCTACGTTCAGTAGCCAAGCCAAGCTCCTCTTACAGTGCAACCAAAAAACTTCAATCCCATTCAATTGCAGATATTATTCTCGAATGGCATTTTGCAAAGTTATATTGTTATTGAAGCATTGGAGGGAAGTCATGCTACATTTGTCATGGTGGGAAAATAAAATGTGATCTTCCTGCTATCACATAATGGAGATCTAGATGAAACTTCGACTAGGATTTAATGGGGGCATGTGAAGCGATCAAATTTCTTGATCAGTCATCGACAGCTTGAGAACTCGTAAGAGTAATTCTTTATTATGAGGATAGAAATATTGTCCATCGAGTGGAAAAACCGCCGGCAAATACGTTTGAGAAAGGAAAGGAAACAGGGTTAGTTGAAACAAAATAAATGTCATTAACTTATTTCTCTGAAAAATTTCGTAGATAGAAATCACTGCATTCAATTATTACAAATTTTTATGCCGTCTAATACACAGAGAAGAAAGTGTCCACATTTTCAATCCATTCGGCCCCACAAATCAACTATTCTTGAAGAAAACTGATTTATTTTCTGCTCTTTAAAAAAGGCTGGGAGAGGTTTCTGTCTGTTTTAGCACTATGACACTACTTCCATGTTATTTGAAAAGATTAATGTTCCAGAGAGCAACGGTGGAACAATTTTAAGAACTATTTACATCTAATATGTGTTTAAGGAATCTTTTTACCTTTTAAATAAATATTAATATTTCACATTTTTAACATAAAAATTCAAAATTATTTAAGATTACAATGTAATACTTACAATGCAAAAAGTATAAACATACAAGTTATTCGGCCTTAGGCTTCCATAAATTTATAAAGGTTGTCTCTCCTCTTACTGTAAGTCGTTTGTTATATTCGTTTCCATAAGGTTACTAAAAAATTGGCATATTGCTTTCTATCACTTACTCCTGGGAGAAAGAAAATAGAAGCTTTATCATTTTTTTTAGAAAAAAGGGAAAATGAATATTCTAAATAAATTCATTTGGTATTGTAACTAGTTAGTCGTACTACTATAGCTAATTTTTGAGGTTTTTGTTAAGAGTGAAATTTTTATCGAAAAAAAACTATGGAAATATGAAGAAGAGGAACAATTCCTTTTTTGCGGAATCAGTGGTGCCATTGATGCTTAGAGCTTAAAGCAAATTAATGCGAATAAAATCATTTTCTAGAGTTTTTCAAAACTATTTTTAATGAGTATATATTTCTTTTCAAAAGAACGATATCCTCTTAGATTAAATAATCCGCCTCAAAGGTAAGGTTCTGTCTTTTGCCTTTATTACTAAATTATATTATCCTTTTGAAAGTTATTAATTTTCCTCAGAAAGGAAGTTTTGTGAAACGAAAGGTCATTCTATTATACGAAAAATTGAGTTATATTATACAATCTTTGTTCAAGTAACGGCAACACATTAAGTATGCATTCATTTGTCTAGTCTCTAATGACTATCGGCAATCGTCATAATAAACCAATCGTCATATGTAGCCGCTCAAATGTAAAACGATATGTCCTACTTAGATCTGAACAAATAAAAAAATTGTTTTCATTGTAACTTACTTTAGGTCCTCTTATTCTCAAAACGGGGTTTAGCTTAATTTTATCAATAAAAGTTTTCATTTGTTCCTTGAGCCTATGTCTTCACTTTTGATCTTTTCTGCTTTGTTGCTGTTGGCAATCACGCATACAGTCGACGTTCATATTTGACCTATAATTAATGACCAAACGGATAAAACCTAAAAAATACATTTATGGTCTAACAACTTCGTGTTTTTAGGAAAATAAATATTCAAATCATTTCATTTTATTTTATCCAAGATAATTTTATCAAAAGAATTCCAATTTCTTTACTTAAGTTATTCTCTTTTACGTTTGATAGCTGTGGAGAGAAGATTTCATAGAAAACGGCCTTTTTGAAAATTTAAGGGCTTTTCTGGTCGCACTGTACCGTTCACACAGCTTTGCAACATATCTAGCTGCCATTCATTCAAAAAGGCAGTAAGGGAAGCCTCAGTTCTATACTACAGGCGTGTTTTGGTCTCCACCTTGAACGGTGGAGACTAAGTCGTTTTAGCAAAGGAGACCGTGACCAAGAGAGCCTTGAGGGGACTTTGTCCCAGCAAGCCCATATCTAATCCCTCAAAGTTTCGGCTTCCACATGTATCCACTATGTTGGCGGGAGTGGAGAAAAAGACTCGTTTCCAACTTCCCCCCTCCAATGTGCCTTTCGTGTTATCCGCCGCTAAACTCTATCCCGCCCCGCCCGGTCTGAGTCATCTATAACACAGGGACAATTACCCACCCCCGTCACATTCACATGCATCCAATATCCCTATTCCAAACACATAAAAGCACACATCATACCTACAGGTTACCTCTCCTCTCTGAATCCAGCATCCATCTCCCCATCTCATTGCAGTACTCCCGCATGGGGGAGATAGACATTGTTAATTCGTTTGTGAGCACAATCGTCATTTCCCCTTGCCTCTTTGTCCATCTTTGCCTTGCACACGCCACAGGAGTCACTCTCCCCGCATTGACTTTAACGTTGCCATTCAACGATCCCTTTGGAGATATTTCTGAGTGGCTGGGTGGGTGACTGTGGGCGAGAAGGGAAGGTGGAACGAGAAGTGCGGTTCCACTTTCTCAAGATGCGAGGGGGGTGCTCTTACCACGGCCTCTCTTTGGGGAATTTCACGTCACCTGAGAAATGTCCTGAATTGGCTTGGATGGATCCTATTACTTCTTTGGCGAGAAGAAAACAGTAAAGGATATGATAGACCTACCTATGGCCGCAGTGCCTTTTGATTGACCGAGTACCGTTTCTGGGTGTGAATTTGAAGTAAATATGTTCGGTTGGGTGGGGGAATAAGGTGATGAAGATTTGGTTTTCTCTCAGAGAGGACTTGGAATGGATGTTATTTCAACCCGATACAAGACATAGAGGAAGAGGTTGCCATCCTAAAGATAGTCGGTTTTCTTTTTCAGGGTGCTCTTTGTAGGATAAAGCAGGAGGGAACGATTTTAAGAAGGGATAGTTAGGCTATAATTGCATGCATAGTTATGGCTTAAATTGTTATTGTTTAATTTTAAATTATATTGGTAACATTCGATACATTTAATCTGAACGTATATTATTTTGCCGAAAGTGGCAACCCTGTAGCAAGATGAAAAATATTTAGCCAGGATTCGAAATATTCTCTCTGTAAATGTCAGTGTTATTGTGTCAATAAATTGTTTTTCTTGTATTTACTTTGGTAAATCACGACTTCAATTATTAAAGGAGCACACGTTATCAGGGCCTCTTATTTATCACTCATCGCGAAAGGTCAGTACACTCTTTCATTTTTCATCAAATTTGGTGAGCGATTTTTGACCTAAGCCCATAAAACTAAGCAGAATGTAGTAAACAATATAAAATAGAAATATCTGAGCAAAGGTTTGTAAATTTTGCAAATGTATGGAAATATAAATAGTCTTAAAGGCAATAAATGACAAAAGTAATTTTCTAGTGATTTCAATAAAAAATGAACTACGCACTCAGCCTATAATCAATCCTATTGAGGAAGGGTTATCCACCTTTTATATACATTAGTATGCGTCGCGTCATTATCTATGCTTTTTACTGCTAGGTGTGCTATCCTCAAAAAAATTGAATTGAGAAAGTCCTCTTCCTGAATATGATGGTTGTACATTCGGAGAACATTTGAAAGCCTTGATTCTGTTAGATATTTGCACCACATTTACGGTTACTTTTTTGTTTCATACTTGTTAAAATAAGTGCTGAAATATTTCAATAACGTTTTTCAAGACACCTTCAAATTTTATGCGATAAGAATAGGAAAGTTTAGATGCAGGCACTCTATTGAAACAAGGAAAATATGTTCGAATGATAAAACGGAAGGAGCTCTTCTGAATAAGTTTTATTAAGCCAAAGGATTTCTTCAAAGAGGAAGTTCTTGTGACAGCTTTGGTAGTGAAACAGTTTTTAACCAATATTTAGTAGCTCCTATTAATTTGTTTGTCAAATTGTTTGTTAATAAGGTATTTGAGTGGAACTACCATGATAATAGTGTATAAGCTTGTATGCTAAATAAACGTTCATGTAAATTCGGTGGAATATTAGTCAAGGGAATATAATAATCTGCCCCTCATCATCAGTAGCAGGTTTGATTCCGAAAGGACAAATCCATAGGCATTGCAGGGAGAATTATTGGCTTCCAAATTTATTTGCAATTTGCGAATTTGATGCGTATTTTTCTTAGCATTAAAAGAAGCCTACTCCAACAAACGAAAGGCATACGTCGAAAATCTTCTTTCCAGTTTTCCTGACTAGAATATCTTTTTCATATAGTGAAAGCTGAAACATTTTGTCTCGTATTAAAGATATCAAATATTCTGGAAAGAAATTTTCCTGAAACCTTATCTTTGCAGCAATGTTAACATAAAGCTTACTCATGAAGATCCCGACTATTAATTACAAAGAACCACCTAACTTACATGAGAAATCGTGAACTAAATTCAGAGATTGCTTTTCAATTTTACAGTTCGAGCCATTGCATTGTTGATGTAATAATTTATTTTGTGAACATTGCTTGTATAATTAAAATAAACATTTCCGCTTGAGAACTGTACCATTTAAAAATTGCGATGAAATATAAATGCATGCTTTAAAATAAAAATGTTTGAAAATAAATAAATATTCTCGTCGAATATGAAGTATCGGGCGATGAACTCGGTTTTAAATTAGTGTTCAACTAATGAGCTTTATGTTTTAATTAATTCATTTTATTTAAATGAAACAACTCTCGGTTGAGATACTTATTTTTTAGGCCAAAAAGTATTTATTGAATGTAACGGTACATATTGAGGTGCCCTACTTTGCTTTAATTGATGAAAATTTAATATCGAGCATCAACCTTACCTTTATTTAAATATTAAAACAACTTTTGTTTTTAGACTATCAAAATAGGATTAGTCATTATAGTTTTACTTAGATAATACTTCCATTTGACCATGTTTGTATGATCCGAATTATTAAAAAACAGGACATTTGGCTAAGGTATGTATACTACGTCATCATACTTTGTATTTTTGAGTTTTTACAAGCTAATATAATGCTAAGATGTGCAGGATTCCTTGATTCAAGATTTAATATTCTGAATTCAAAACCAAAATCTTTATGATATATCTAGAGAAACCTCCAAAATTTATGGTTGGATTTATACAATTTGGATATTAATATTTATAATTCCTATTCTTTAAATGGATGTTATATGAATGAGAAATTTGAGAGAAACTTTATTCTATTGTTTAAGAGAAATAATGGTCATTCCGCATTCCAACTCAATGAACCCCTAGAGGAACTCAACAAAAATGTCGGTCTTTCATTTGCATCCTCTCCTAGGAAAACAACTTACGCAAATTTAATCATTTTTTTAGGTCGAAGTTTTTTGCCGGTCTAGGCATGGTTTGAAGTAGCCGTAATTTAACTTAATATCCCTCTTTTAACTGGTTAAAACGTTTCCTAAATATCATGTTACAACATTAATACATTGAATTTTAAGGATTCCTTTCCCTTCAATGCGTTTTTTTCATCCCCCGACTAAAAACGTATAGCTCTAAACATTAAGTGCTTAATTTATAGCCTGTTATAAACTTGGCGATAATGGTAAAAAGATTTTAAAATAAACGTTTTTTTCTGTATATTTCTTAATAGAGCTAAAAGACAATTTCTCTCGTTTGCCAATGCCAAGAGGGCAAATCAATGCAATAACACCAAAGGCATCTAATGCAATCGTTGGAATAGAGCGTAAGCTCATGCAATCATTTTATGTGACTTATAAGCCTAACATATCATTAAAAATAGCTAATTCCATCTGGTATTAGGGCTCTAGAATAAATAAAAAATTACATTGATGTACGTTCCAAAATTTTGATATTTTAACATTTCATAAGAGACTTAGGGATATCACCATCCCTATACGTAATTCTCCCACGGACCTTTATATTTGTAAGATTGATTTGAAATAACTATATATGGTTCATATGTTCTATATTTACAAAATAGGTATTGTATTTTCCAGATCCTTATATTTTTAAATTAAGAAATGCCTTTCTCCTCCCAATTTAAGTGAAGCTTAATTCACAATATGATTTATGGTTTAAAAGGTAAATCGAGATATTTGATCCTATAAATTATTAAATAAGCAGATATTCGGCGAAATAGGCATCGTGAGTTCATTCAGAGAAGCAGAGAATTTGTACAAAAGGATAATTTTATATTAGCGTCGTTGAAATGGAAAATATTTAGTTGCTGTTTAGCATAGAAAGCCATCATTAGTTGAAGAAATTAATAAATCTTAATCATCATTATATTAACATAAACATCTTCAGAGTTGAGGAACACTAGATGTACTATATCATTTTCATAAAATGAGATATATATATATACACCTTGATATCTAGGTAGGGATGATATATATGTTTCAAATTCTTAAGAACAAAATTTCGTAGAATTCTCGAATTGCAATCATGCTGAAGAATAAATGTTTGCCAAATAATGCCGAAGTATATGCCAGTTAATTTTCCATGCGTATTATTTGAATTAGTTGAAACCGTGTTGTAGAACGTAAATAATTTCATACTGATGTCAAAGCATATAGCTCCTCTTTTTCAATTTATTTAAAATCGCTAAAATTTCTTCGATTAAATTGGTTGGTATGGCAAAAAGAAAGTAAAATTTTTATTATATTACTTCTTTTGAGCACACTTAATTTAAAAATGCAGTTTTTGTATGAATCCATATCTCCTCTTTCACGTGTAGAGCTGATTAATACATTCATTTTTATTATTGCATTCTTTTGAAGCTATAAATTATTCCTTTTTTAGCATCTTCAAATAGCAAACACTACGTTCCGTTGGGCATTTACATGGTAATAACCTCTTCCGAAACACCACCGTCGATTGTTAACAAATTCTTATAATATACAAAGTCACCCATTGGTTCCATTTTTCACATTAACACGAATATTAAATAAATCACCTAATCTTATTTATAAAGCATATTTCTACTCTAAAAAATTATACTTCAACTAAATTTTATTTTCTATTTTGCGACATTTAATCAGTTAAAAATCGTTAATATGTATAATATCGGGTATTCCTGTGACACGAATCTTTATTCATACATTTCCTATCAACGCAAACTCTCTACTACCTACATTTAAATATTGAACAGCCATGGCAGTGTTAATATTTTTTTTTCTTATTTATATTTTTGTATCAAGCTCCATTTCAATTCATGGTTTGACGAAACAATATCATTCATCGCTTTACCAGAATTCAATTCATTATTCCCTTCATTTTATCACAAATCCTCCCAATAATATCCTCTATATGTTCTGTCGTTGACCTTTTCCAAGTCTTGACTGTTCAATGGCCGTCTTAGTAGATTGTGTCAAAACCATTTCTCTTGAATGGCGTCATTTGAGTTGTCAAATCTCCAAACCCGCTATGATTATTTGAGTTCGGGAAATGAGAAATAGTCGATTGGGGTGAGATGGGGAGAATCTGGCCAATGAGGCAAAGTTTCAACGCCATATCGCATTCATTGTCTATCGCGCAATGGTCGCAAAGCAGGCCACTTGGGGTTTGCTTCTAAAAAAGAGTCGGCAGTCGTGAAACTCAATGTGCTGGCACCTTGTGCATGTGCTGCTGTGCGTCAATAATTTTCTACACAATGACATACCTAATTTCGGTCCCATATATGATCACTCGAATGGTTTCTATTCAATCTTATGGGATAAAGGTCTCCTTTTTCTTTACTGTGCCAGCATGCGAGTGACGGGAGTGACGGCCTTCCACATCCAGATCGTCTGTTAAACCAATTGGACAAATTGAAAATTGCTTTTACCCCTTAAAACTGTGTCATATGACACATAGCTATTATTTCTTTAGACAACCATTATTTCATCTTGGATTCGCTAGGCATTGAAATTTCTCAAATGAAGGAATCTAATCGCACTGCAAACCTCGATCATCTCCATTCCACGAGTTGATTCAATCTACAGCTTCCTTAAATTAAAAAAAATTAATAATAATAATAATCACAATAGCTGTAATTTATAAACTTATGTCCGTAAGGATCATTTAATATGCAGAATTAAATTGATCCAGATATCTTTGTTATTCCTTAGTAATAATTACTTAAAGTGTATGCCCCTACGTATAAGTCTATGTAAAATACCTGAAGCATAAAAATGATTGGAACCTGAATTTATGCTGAAGTATCAACCTACAGGTTGATCCTACAAGTATCAACCCACCTGTATATAATATTTCATTGGTATTTTTAAAAGAAAATGTTTAAAAACATAAAATCTTTCATTTTTTACTCAATTCAGTTTAAACAGGAGGATATACGTGCATGTTTTTGAGATTGAGATGTTTGCGTGATTCTTTTTATTTCCGAGTTAAATAACTACACTCTTCTGCTGACCATTTAAGTTACAAATTTTTAAAGATGGATTGAATATGATGTAACCTTTGAATATTACCCTAAGCATTACTGTGCCACGTATTTCACCAGTTATTTTATGTTTTAAACATAGATTTATTTTCATTTATATATAGTTTTAAAAAGTCCCTTATCAAATTAAGGAAACGAACACCATTATGTGTGAGGTTACATTTCACCCTCTAATTAGTTCTTAAAGATAAAGGAGACGATTACGATAAGTTTACGTATGGCGGGATAAAAATGCGAGTCGTTTTGGTTAGCACTAATTTAATAATAATCTCATTTGCTTAGGAAATTAAATTGGCTGAAATGTGAGCTTGACAATGGTCTGCTCAAAAGGTGTGAATTTCTCCGTCACAGGAAGAGGAAGTTAGCACTCGCTATTCAATTCCCCAATTGAGACGGAGCCGCACAAACAGTTTTCCATCCGTCTTTATGGTATGTGTAATAGAAGAGAAATGAATATTCATCTTGAATTCCCGTTTTATCAAATTACCAAACGTGAGGACTCCCTGTGCGTAGATTTCTTAGGAGGCAGATGTTGTGGTAATATCCTATTAAATTTTGTATCCTTACGGTGCGATAACGGATTTCAAGAATTGGGAAGCAACGCATGAGTTTATGAAGTTAGATCGAAATGAAGGAAAATTCTGAACAATTTTAAAAATTAGATAGAAACTGGACTAATTATGAGAATGGTGGGTATCTGAATGTAAACGTTGCTCTGCACGTGTCCTAATAACCTATGCAAAGGCACTTTCAGCAAAATTTAAAGACCTTGAAGTGCACCATCATAAATTACAAACACGTCGAGTTTTCTTCCAAGACAAAGGTTTCTAGTAAATGTCCAAAAATGCCTGAGAGGAAACAGAAGAAAATAAGGCGGTGAAATAGGCATCCTCGAAATTTGAGTCACTCTGCAAGCACTAAGAAATGATAGAAGATGCATAATGTCTGAATAAATTCATTGAATCAATTATCTCGTAGCAAACTGATAGTTAAATTTAAATATAATGTTTATTTAATCCTAGACTAAATGTCTCGGTAATACTGCAAATATTCGGATTTTAACGTCGCAAAGCTTATTACATTATTATTGAGAAATAAATGGATGCTATTTGATAACTTATGACATCCTAGATAGTAATTCTTATACGAATTTTAAATATAAGTCTCTTCAAATCTTGAACAATCTAAGAAAATATGGAAAAAATTAAGTTGGGAACAACCAGTAAGTTTTGCACCCTTTACTTTATATATCTTATGATTAGAGTTGAACAAATATTGAATAATGTTAAAAATATAAATATTTCTGAAAGTGGCTTTGCCGAAAATCAAAGAAAATCATAGACATGCCAGTTTCCAAAACTTTGGTCCCGGAGAAAATTAATCGAAACTTAATTTGATATTTGATTAAGAGAGTTTGTTTTTTAATACTTTTTACTAAGGGAATTTTGAAATTTAAATATTTTTATCTTCAATTTTTAATTATATTTGTAAATTAGTTATTAAACTTTTTAATTTTCTCAACTGTAAAAATGGTGCTTGGATCTAGCGACATCCCATATGACTTCTTTGTAAAATTAGAAAGGACCTAACTAATATACATTGTTTCGTTAAGAGCACCTCATTAAGACGGAAATAAACGGGTGCGCAACCCCTACAAAAATGCAGACGACATTTTCATGCAGCTAAAAACAATAATCAGGATTTTATGGGACATTCTTATATGCAGGTAACTGGGGTCTTGAACGTTTAGTGGTATCAGTAAGTTAAGCTTCCCGAAAGAAGATTATATTTTATAAATTTTTGAGTCAACACCGGTTCCCGCAGAGAGAAATGTCGTTCAAAATATGATAGAAATATGTAGAACATTTTATTAAAATTGTTTCAGTCATACAGAAAACGTATTCTCTAAGGATTCACCAGATTTTCCACATGTAAATAACAGGGTTTAAAAATGGCAATTCCGCCTCATTATTATATATATATATATATATATATATATATATATATATATATATATATATATATATCCTTAGCTCTTCAGTAGAAGGGCTCCTTAAATTTCAGTTAGAGAACGTGGAGATGTTTATGAGACCAAATTTTCCAGTTGTTCAAAATAACAATTCATAGCAACTCATTTACCTTTCCCCGGTGAAGCGAGCATTACGAGGCATGATTTCACATTTCAACTCGGCGGTATCAAATTAGGGTAGAGTTCCCAAGCAGCTGGTTTTCATACTTAAGTAGCTTCAGAACAATACTACTCCCCAAATCACTGGAGGCCATTTGCTTCGAACCAGCCTTATCAACGCTAACTTAAAACATTCCATATCACAGATTAGTTACTCACTCACATGCATCATTAAATTCCAAGTCTCCGCATCGATAGAGTCATCTCTCTCTTTATGCATGTTTCCTCTCTTTCAACCTTAACACAAATTTTCCATTCAGCAATGTCTTAGTCAGGCATATTAGTGGGAAAAAATGAATAATTCAATATGCAGTTGTATACTGATGTAAGGGCTTAAAAATATCTTACCTTAATTACATTATTTCTAAAAAAAGGGCAATATTTCAACATCGCTTTGCTAGATTTTGAAATTTAATAAAATCTTTTATCAAAATGAGCAGCCGAAAAATTAACTTATTACAAGATTCGTACCCCTTGGTGCATATTCCGTAAGTAAACAATGGTTTTGTTCGGGATTGTTGGTCTTATAATTTGCTCTGAGAGCCGTGTATATTTAACGTTAAAATTCACAACTGTGGGTACACTTATCATATTTTAGAAAATTTATGCATAAGCAAGCATTATATAATTCAAGTGAAATTAAATCAGGTATATATATATATATATACACGAGATGCAAATAAATCTATATGTATAGATTATCTTCAAATAGATATATATATTCATATATATTTCATATATATATTCATATATATTCATATACAGATATTATCTTCATATAGATATCTTCAAATATATCAAATAATTGTATATATATATATATATATATATATATATATATATATATATATATATATATACATATATATACTCGTATATATTTTCGTCAAAAGTTTTCTGGATCGAGATGAAGGTTAAGGTTTAGAATGTTTTGAGTTTTAAAAAATGAACTAATTGTACTAATTTTGATGGCACATTTACTTTACTACGGTTCTAAGTCCTATCTCATCTCTTTCTCAGCGTTGATAAAAAACAAAGTTCCGTGTGGCTACGGCTCCGTGCCGCTACCAACAGTCTTCAATGCACCCTTACGATCCGGTTTTCGCCGGACAGCTTTAACATATGCCCTCTC
Source organism: Hetaerina americana (assembly GCF_022747635.1). Classification (NCBI taxonomy): domain Eukaryota; kingdom Metazoa; phylum Arthropoda; class Insecta; order Odonata; family Calopterygidae; genus Hetaerina; species Hetaerina americana. The sequence goes on from NW_027287119.1 coordinate 25,637, forward strand.
ACTACTAGCATCGTCTTGCTCGTAATCATCATCACCGATTCCAATTGAGTAATCATTTTTCCCAATGGGAATCATTCAATATGTGTATAAATACACCCCTACGGGTGTTAAAAAGTTTTGTACGGAAACAAATCGCTCTGTGATCCATGAGATAAGTTTCGGACACCTTAGGAATACAAAAACGGTCCATCAAGGTATTGAGATGGGGAAGTGGGGTATTTACGGCGTTGCGAGACCTCACCCTTCCCAGCAAGTTATAAAATTGCAATTTCTTCGTGTACGCTCAATTCGAGGCAATATTTGGCGATCGGGTGAATATTTCCTATAAATATGTTGTTCTCCGTCAGTTCCATTGGAAACTTTACCACAACGTTAGATTTTCCAGATAAGGTTTTGCTCAAATACGTAGTATCACAATATTATATGGGTGAAAAGGTTTATTAGCTTATCTTAGGTCATCATTTACCTTCTAGTGTTTTTTTTTAGATTTATCTAGGTTATATCTTGGTTCCTTTTTTGAAAAAATACACTCTTGACTAAAAATTACTACTACAATGAACACGAAGAGGTTTTTTTCAAATGTATGCACGTACTAATACTTTTTTAATCTAATAAGTAACTTATTTAAGTAATGTACTCATTCGCAGGAAATCCTTTAAAAAATCTTTCTATTCTAACATTCTGTCATTACCGAATTTAAAAAAAATAACCGATACCGCATAATTTCTTCCATTAATCGTAATCTAATGCTGTTTTATTTCCGTAATACCAGCATGTCAGTTTCGACTGCTTCCGTGCAAAAAAACAAAAGCGGAAAAGCATCCAAAATCAATAACATATTGTAAAACAATGTCATTAGTATTTTTCCAATATAAGGTTATTCGTACATGTTTAACTAAACTTGGAATATTTGAAATAAGAAGTGGGAATATTCTGTGAATGATAACGTTTTCGATGAACATTAACTTTATAATTTTTCTCCCATTCATTGGAAAAGTTCCTAATTTTCTAAAAAGGACACACTGCTTTATTATCTATGTCTTCAAAAAACTAATATTTAATCTGGTAATTCAAGAAATATCACGAGGTGCAACTCGGATTAATGTTCTAGACTCTAGAGACTTGCTATAGAATTCCGTGTCATATTTCTTGCGGTTTATGGGCTATATTTTTTTAGTTTTATTTTAATTAGAATCAAAGCATAAAATCTCTCTAATAAGAAAAAATGCAATTTCCTTCAAATTAGTCGCGAAATGAAATTTCATTTTTTTTCATTGAAATAGTTTCAATAAGCCCCGCAGGAGAATATTTATTATATATCATAAAATGTTCATTCTAATGCATTAAAAACACGGTGATTCCAATTTCTGCATTGTTCATTTGGCTATATACCAAATTATTAATCAAATTCGACATTACCAGCTTAACATCTTTGATCACCAACAATATTTTATCGCGTAATTTTTAAAGATCATCCATTTTCAAGGATACTTTTTGTTCACAAATGATATTTAAAATAGCACCTAGGTATGTAAATGGTGTAAGGTATGGTTCTTGTGTAAATAATGTTGTCCAAATGATTTTCTTGTTAATTTCATGGGAACCATGCATGGAATGACAATGGTAAAGATAATGCCTTTTCTCGGCTTTAGTGTTTCATGAAATTCGATTCATATCTTGTAGTTGCTGTTGTAGCACTCTGACAACACGTGTAATATGTTAAGATACCAAATTATTAATACAGTATATTTTTATGAAAATTTACTTTTAAAGTTAACGGATGGACTTCAGATGTTTGCTATGAAATTTAACTATAATGGAAAGTGGGAACTAGTTTTGAGCTGGAGTCGTAGCATTTGGAAGCCTATTATTCGAAATACCTTTTCTTAAATGGTGATTTAACTGAAAGGAAGTGGAAATAAACTCTTCTATAGGGCAATGGTATAACAAAAGGCCAATATCATTCTCGTAGCTCTGGTAAATGAAAAATTATGTAAAAGTATGCGTACAACATATGAATCAATGATAAACTTTCTGTTAAATTTTAAAAAATAACGTAGAAAAATTTATCCAATAGAAATTTTTAAAGTTAAAGAAGAGAGGGACAATTTTCAGTGCAAATCTTTCAATGCCTCAGTCCTATATACGACAAATTACTCATAGGCGAACTTTCTTTAGCTTATTAAGTATGAAGAGGTAGACAAAAACGTTTTTCTTATAAAGCAATCAGGTTAATATAAAATTAACAGACCCTATTTTAGCATGTTGAGAAAACTTTCCATGCTCTGATTAGGGATTGGATACTTAAATGAGAAGTTCAAGAAGCGCATTCTCAAATAACTTGAATGGAAAGCCAAAGGAAACCTCCAGCAAATACTTAAAACTTTATAACTTCAACTTAAATAAACCTAACTTAATACTTCCTTTTCATATATGCGGTGGAATAAATTATGGGGTTGGGCAATTTCACTCTGGGTTATTAAATTTGTAATTTATGGTGTTCGCGAAAATCTTTCATCCCAAATACTACCATGTTATTAAAACATTTTTCCCATTCCAATCTGCAAAAAGTAATAAACCGTTTGGCCACTTCCGTCCTTAATTGGAATGTATGTAGCAGAAAATATTTTCTTAAAGCATTTCAGATACTTAAACCATAATAGCTAAACAGTCGTTCTTGAAGAGAGGGCATTGCCATGCCAGTCATTTAAGGTTGCAAATATGGATATCAAGAAGAAGATATCTAATAAAGATAATTCCAAAACACCACCTTCATTAGTTGAACAGCCTCTAAAATACTTTTTTATAAGATTAAATCTAATAATAGTTGTAAATTAATTTTGTTAAACAGTTTCTTAAATTCATTAGTAATAATTTTTTAATTGGGCGAATTTATATGAAGTTTAAGAGTATGTAGTTTTTGAAGTAATATTCATATAAAAATATCATTATAAGCCTAAAAACCAATTCAAGTGATATTATTCATAAACATACTTGATAATTTAGCGATGATCGAATAATGAAAGCATACTCAACAATGTAATTTAGCGTAGTGTAATAAAGTATAATGTAAGTTAGTAATTGCAATATAGGATTTAGCATTTTATAATTATATACAAAAGCACACATAAATATATATACATTCAAACACGAAGCCAACCGGCGTGTACCTTTAAAATTTTTGGTAGGGAGTTAGTTCCTTTAATTATGCCGCCGATGAATCCATAGGAATTTCAAGTCCCCAAAAATCACCCATCCAGGCCTAGGTTGACGGATACCATCAAATCGAACCCTGGACCTCAGATTAGCAGTCCAAAGCTACACCGCTCGACCGCCATGCCCTATGCTATCTACTTTACTAACAAATTAAAATGTATAAATTGCTTTGAAAAAATTTTAAGAAACCGCAACTTGAAATGCAACTAAAGACACTTCGAAGTCATGATTTGATTTCTGACATCAAGAGTTAATTTTCTGATTGATTACTCACAGAATGAAATGACTAAATTTATCTTGTAATTCTTCATGAACCGATCTGTCAAATTAAAATCAAGTATTAATGGTGGGATAAAAATAATTCTAAGCAATTTTTGCAATTTTTTTTCCATTACATCAATTATATTGTCTCAGTTTTGAATGTTTATAGTTTAATTTGCATTCAATGAAATAGTTCTGCTCTTTGAAAAATTCAAGACTGCCGTTAATAAATATATATGGGTTATTAAGATTTGCTATGAAGTAATTTTAGATATTATTTATATTTTAACGTGCTACTTGTATGCCCATTTCTATGAATGAACATTTTTACCAACTTCTTTGTTTGATTATTCCAAAACAATAAACAATAACCATTTCACGCTTTTTGTTGATTAGTGGTTCTCGATGTTTACAGAAAACTCCGATGGAGCCACATGAAATCTTGAGTTTTAAATGCATTCATGATACAAGGAAAAGACAAATTCAATAATATAAAGAAAACTATTACCAGAAGCTTTATCATGAATGAGTATCCCTATCCACTGTGAGCTCGCGTTTACCCCTGGGCTCTCGGATTTCGGTACGAGGTCTGTCCAAAAATAGTTGCGGCCATAAAAAGTTTAGATTTAGTCCCCTTTAAAGTATTCTCCGTTCGTTGTTATGCACGTATTTCATCTTCTTTTCCACTGTTTCAAGCAACCTTGGAAGTCCTCGGCAGTTAGGCTTTTTAGTTTTCTCGTCGCTTCTTGCTTTGTTGTGTCCACATCTTCCCAGTATTTTCCTTCATCACATTTTTGCATTTTGGGCATATGAAAACGTCGCAGGTGGCGAGATCTTGCGAATGAGGAGGATGATCAGAGATGGTGATTGAATTTTTGCAAGAAACTGGCGAACAATCAATGCTGAATATGCAGGATTCATTGATCACTTTAAGTCAAATTTGTTCGCACACGACTCATGCGGTCTCTTAAACGCTTGAACACTGTAACGTAGAACTCAAAATTTACTGCTTGCCCTTTGGTAAGGAATTCATGATGAACAACACCTTTGATATCAAAGAAACACCAGGAGTAAGACTTAGATTTTCGATCGGATTTTTTTCTTCTTCTGCTCGAAGTTCATCTTTTGTTTCCCACTCCTTGCTTGCAATTTTAGTTCACAGTCATACTCTTAAAACCACGATTCGTCACCAGTGATTACCCTATTGAGAAATACAGCATCATTTTAAAGTGAATTTTTTCAGCCAGTAACATTCAACACTTTTCAACTTTTGATCAGTCGTCAGCAGATTGGGCACGATTTTTGCATAAATTTTTTTTAACCCAAAGTTTTGGTTAAAATTGAGTACTTTGTTGATTTTCCTAAATTCAGTTCATCAGCTGTAATTCCGACGGATTTTCGACGACCAGTAAAAACAAGGGACCGCACACAATCTATGTTGTCGTCAACACGGGTGGTTGAAAGGGTTCCGGCCTCGAAATATCCGTGGCGTTCTGTTGGTCATCTTTGAAACGCTTAATCCACTAAAAAATGGATGTATTCTTCAGAGCATTATTAACGTAAGTTTCTGTCAACATTTCACTAATTTTTTGATAACTTTTACCACACTTTACCAAAAACTTGTTGTTCATCCCTTGCTCCGTGATTTCGTCAATTTCCATTTGCGAAAACAGCAAAAACATAGACGACAGAAACTAGCATAACTTGCATCATGCACACAGCTCAAAGATACTCCAAGCACAGACGGCTCATTGAGTCTCAGGCAAAGAGCACCGCTAGTGGGCGGGACTATAGTCCGCGTTATGGCCACCAGACTGCGCCAGTTCGCTTATTTATCGGATTAACCTCATATACATCGCTAAAAATCTTAGTTGTGATAAATTTGGACGTCGTTTGTCAAAATTGTGGCTACAGAACATCCTATTTTCAAATATCGTGAACATATAAGGATAAAGATGTTTTGTGATTTATTTTTGGTGAAATTTTATTCATGTTTTAAAAATGTCCAAAAAATTTTTGTGTAGAATTTATTTCCAATCTTTTAAAGGAAAAATTTTAAATGCTTTAACTGTGACAGTGCCTGAATCTTTATTTTGCTTAATATTTTAATTCATTAGTTTTATCATGCCAAATTCATTTCGAGAAATTACATGCTTTCCAATTGGGAAATGAAACAATATTTCAAACTATTTAGTATATACTTTCCAAAAACCATTTTTTGGGTATAGAAACGGTGTAAACAGGAGAGGAGAATAATACTAGTCCATAAATTCGGACGTTCTGTGGCATTTCGTAGGAAACGAATATTTTGGAAAAGTTGGCTTCCTGTAGGTTAGACCACATAAACACATATTAACGTGATTGTTGCCTATCCTTCAGGGGGATTTCCTCAAAAGCGTCATAGGGTATACGCGATGGGCACGATTTCAATAAGCTCAGATCAGGAAATAAATGTATGATTAATTCAGAGTTACCCGGGGTTAGTATAAATTCTTATCATAGGTCAGTATTAACGTTAGCGTCAATAGGTTAAACCTAGAAGAAGAAATATGAAATGAAATGTGGAAGCATTTACCAGGGTGACAAGAAAGGAGCACCAGGAGTTAGTTATTGGAAAAATATACGGGTGAGATCATGGATTCGTGAAAAGTTGATAAAGCTTACGATATCTGAAGAAAGGAAAATCTAAGCTAAACAATAAACTGTTATATTGGTAGTAACCTACAATGTAGTTAGAGAAAAAGAATAGGGAAACTATTTCTTTCATACGAGATAATTAAACAGATGGACGAGAGAAAAAATGGAAGAATCTGAACACACAATGATATGAAGGAATCACGAATGGACGAGTAACCAACTGAGGTATAAATTTATCATGCATTAGAAGTGTTCAAATAGACGCAACTCGATTGGAACAGTCAAAAAAAAGGTGAAATTGGTACACTCTGTCAAAGATTCCTGGAGAAGGGTACTAAGACCTTTAAGGGAACGAAAAGGAAAACTCCGTGCAAACTATTACAGATACCTAAGTAAAATCATTTGTCAACTTTTTCGAGTATTCACGAGAGATGGAAAGAATACAGGGACGACTTGTATTTTAAAATACTAGAACAGAAAGCTTAGTCTTTAAAGAAGAATATGGCGCAGAATAATGCCAAATTCAGATAATGACTTAGTTCCAGGCATATTTTATTGAGATTTTAATAGTATGAGGGAATTTATTTCAAATAATACTGGGGATAGAAAAGGTCCCTATATATTTAAAGATTCAAGATAATGTCCGTAAACTAATTTGGTAAGTCATCACTCCTCACATTTATGAGGGAGAAATTCGGTCGAATATTACGTGAAATCCATTTAATAGTAACCATTCAAAAAAAGGGAAGGCTACCAAATGTGAAGATTCTAAAACAAAGAGCTTGATTTGGGAAGCACTAAAAGTGTTAATTAGAATTATCAATAAGGTAATGCAGAGGACATCAAATGATTATTTTGGTTTCAGAAACGGGAGAGGTGTTTGTGGCAGGTGCAAAAGCACATAAGGTCCCTAATAACGAAAAATGTTCAATACTATCAACATGTGTTCGTTTTTGTGTAGATTTTGGAGCCAAAAGTTGCGTTGCAAAGAGTAAATTGAAGGATATTAATTGCTATATAGAAGAAAATATGAGTCTATACGTGATAAAGGCGAGTTATCCACGATGAAAATACGTGTAGGACTCCTCAGGTACGTTCGGTGAAAGAAACTTAGGGAATGGCCATTTTAGGAAGGCTACAGAGATATGGATAACAATAAAAACCGTGATTTTCATAACGTATCGAAAAATGGTAAAATAGACATTTAAAGAACTGGGGATATAAATAAAAGCAGGTGAAGAATTCTACAATACAGCCAGTCAGCCTAGGGGTAAAATTATTGTTCAGCGCATTTTTAAAAATGTATGTTAGGTGTTAAATGAGACTTATTTAATCAGAACAAAAGATTTGTGGTTTCCAAGTAAGGTCAGCGTTACTATAGGTGATTTTAAATTAGGGCACTACAAGTAGTTATCAAGTATGGAAAAGTTTTCAACCTATATTGAAATATTAGTAGTAGAATTAAGGTAAAAACTGCCTAAGGCTAAGGAGCGCTCTCGAGTAGGGAATCGGTGATAAAGAGTTTGAGAGATATTGTCAGGCAAACACTTTTTTATACCTTAACAAGGAACGTTACTTTGGATAGAGCCGAGGATTGATTGAAATAAGATCAGAGGGTGCGTAGCTTTGAGGCTTTTTATCTATGAGTTAGTAAAAAGATGAAAAATTGAATTGACAGAAAGAAAGCACACGAGAGAGTATAACGAGTAACGGGGAAAAGAGAGAATTTTTGTCAAAAAATCCAAAAGTTAAGGTGACAGGTAGAAAAACAGCATTATATTTGACAATATAATGTTGAGGAATATGATGTAGTATAGGATGTTAGTCAAGTTGAAATAGTTGAGAGAAAGGAAAGGCATTTTGCCCGAAATGAATGGAGGAAAGAGGTAAACAGAATCGAATAAAGGTTGAAGTGTTAGATGCCCGGTTTTATTTTCTCGGGAAGGCAAATTTATTTTAGTGTGTTTTAATAAATCTCTACCTTAGGGAATCCATAAAAACTTTCTTGTTATTCCTAATTTATATGAAATGCTAATACGGTGTCCATGAGCTGAAAGGCAATATCCCATAACGGTGTGTTGCAAATAACGCCGGTCGACAATTTCTGTTACATCTACTGTCTTCCACTCTTCCCTTACTATAGACTACGCGTCTTAACGGTTTGCCATGTAATGTGCCCCAACTCAAGGTGGTTACACACCCTATTCCTTTTACAACTAAGCCCGGAGTGGTTTGTGATGCATATGTTTTCTAATTTTGTTCCAGTGTCGTTTTTCATTTCATATTTCGTCATACTTTAACATGTACTGAATTAACCCATTGATCTCATTTCAGTATAATTTATAACTCTCATTATTGGTGTTTTTATCAGTTGTCTGATCATGTGCCTATAATTTGAAAATTAAAGAAATTTCATTAGGCATTTGAGCAATTTTTTGTCGGTGATCCCTGATAAACCATGTTTGTTGGCGCTCAACTCCACATCTAGTTTGAATATATTTTAGAATATTATATTTTTGCAACCTTTAATAATTCATTGGATACTAAAATGCACTACAAAATGATGGACACAAAAAACTGAACTTTCATATTTTTTCGGCAGGTTTCCTCTCATTTTTGTTAATTATATTTCAAATTTTTACCATTTTCTTATGTCATTCACCCATTATCATAGAGATCATGATATACATGTATGTTAATATGGAGCCTTGCTACTTTTTATCGACGTTGCACCTCTTGCGCCTGAACAAAAGGTAATTATTGATAATAGAACGTAATTTTACGACATTTTTCATTTTTTATTTTCTTGGGCATTTTAATTATCAATTTTAAAAAGCACAAATTTTTGATAGCATAACTTTTTCGCGGTCTTTTTGATCAATCATCTATTTTGAATCTTTTTGCTCGTATATATCCAATGTCAACAATGGGAAAAACAGCTTTTAAAATTCCCCGTCATTTCAAGATACCATATAGATTTATCATTTTAAAACTTAACATCGACATATAAATCTTTTAATACACGATGTGGTGTAGTTTTACATGAAGTGTATAAAGTAAAAGGTTGAAAAATTTAGCCGAAAAAATTACTGGGATAAGAATACGGTTCACACATTATGTTCATATCGTATATTTGAAGATGGCTCCTCGAGCTGAAGTTCGTGTTATCGCTTCCTATTCACAAGAGCAACTGACTCTGTCCTACACTTCTCCACAAATTAACAATGTTTACAGCTCCAATTCACTTTAATTTCTGATACACGTGACAAATTGCATAGTGAAAAATCTTAAATTTAACAGAGAAGCCAATTTAAAGAAAAATTTAGAGGAACTCAGTATGGATCTTAGGTATGAAAATAAAAGAAAAGGCTCCTTCTCTTCCCTTCCTCTTCCTTTTTTTAGGGCAATGAGCGGCACCAGTGCCATTTGAATGGCAAAAGAAACTAAGCTAAAATTTAGAAAAAAGACGTAAAGCAGAATATTGAATCAAGAACGAATATATGTGCGCCTTAATGAATTTATAAATAAATATTTAAGTATGTATTATGCACGTAAGTAGTCTAATTATTTTTAATGAGAATCATATAATTGGAAGTAGATCAGATAAGCTCTTTAGATATTACTTACTTTATCTTTGCTACCGTCCCTTTACACTGTTAACCGCAAGGATATTATTTTCTTGGGGACGCTCCATATTCAAAGTCTTTTATAAATTTATTTTCAAATAAAACAAGAGCATCACGGCTCGGTTTTCTTTCCCTATTATGGCCAAACCAGTAGCATCGCTCATAATATCTTATATCCCTATAAAGAACTACTATATTTGCAACACCTAAAATAGACTCGTGGTCACAGGCAAATAGTATAGCCAAAGCAGAACCTTAATGTTTTTATTAGTGTTTTCCTGGTTAAGGTAGGAATTATAGTGGTAACAGATAAGTAACGAAACCAATAGGATACATTTCCTTGCATCACTACTTTTCCTCCCTCCTTTGGATTAATTAAGAAAACCTTATGTCCTCTCACACCATGATAAGCATTTCCTCCTTTCTTTCCCATTTTGTCTATTTCACCTTTTTTATTATTTTCCACGTCCAAATGTAGTGAAATTCCAAGCTAAGCCTATCGTCTCTTTTCCACAAACACGATTTCATGCCTCACAGACCATACTACACATCCAATTTTTGAGAAGTCTGTCCTTTATTACCTTACGCATCATTCTAGTCATTGGGTTCTCCTTGTGAAAGTTTCCAAAACTAACGTTATTCTGCTAAAAATCATACAACTTTACCCATTCGGAGATGTATGCTGTTCCACGTGCTGTGCTTTGTCAACTCTTATATTAGCATATAATCTTGTATTTTTGTATTTCCCTCACAAAAAACTGCAAAAATTTTGTGTTATGTATATTTATTCAAATTCCATTCTTTACACTGATTTTTTAATTCACCCGTAAATTCTTTCGACCGCTTGGCTGACTGGCTAGCTAAAGCATAATCGACTAACTTAATCGACTTTGTGAGACCTCCACCGGCTTTATTTCTATCGCCAGCATTTCTATGTCTGCAAACCTTTTCCTCATCGTATACTTCAAAACTAAATGTTAGAAATTGATTAACCTATCTAACACGTATTCCTCGTTCGTCCCAGCCCGACTCTCTATCAGCCACTCCCACCTGAACCGCATAACATATCTGCAGTTTCAGTGTATCATTACCTTCCAAACTATTCCTTTTTACTTAAAAACACTCATTTACTCTGCATAATTCATTCTTTTAAACACCTCTTTGCAATCTATGAAGGAAACGGTTCGGACATTAATTGAGTTGCATGCGAAGTCAAAGAAGTTCTTCCCTCAAAAATGAACATCTTTCTCTTCTTTGTGGTAGGAAGTAATAAAAGCTTTAGGTAATTTTCCTCCCTTGTATATCTTACGAATTATCCATAAAAACTTTCTGTACAGCTCAAAAATTTAACATTATTTTTAAAACGTTCCAAATTTTCGCACAATATCTTTTACCATATTTTAAGAAGTCTATTAAGTTTCCCATCTTAGATTATTTTCCAGTTATCAATAATATCTTCCATCTTTTTCATGTTTATATAACTTCGCTTCTGTCGCTATTCCAACTTTGTTATCACATCATCTGTGATCCACTGTTTCTTGTTCTTCTCTTTCTTCAGTTGTTCATGGTTTTTAATATCCCTTTTTAAGAAACCTTCTTTGATAACTCGTAATCTCATTTCTCATCGTTTTCTGCTGTACCTACAGCTACCTTATCTCTCGTAAGACTTACTGTATAGTCTCCAGAAACTCCTTATGGCTTGTTTTAATTATTTGTTATTCATTTTCTTAACACCTTTCTTGGTTATGTCCTCTTAAATCTGGCATTTAACGTAATCGGTACAACTAATTACCGAAATCCGATGCAAAGTTGTTAGGTATACTTAAAGGTGCATGTGTATGTAAGATGTAGATTGAGTGTTTGCATGTGTGTGGGGTGTAAGTGTTCATGCATGAATGTATGCCATGTTTTTTTTGTGGATATGTGATTTTGTGGTTATTGCAGGCGGTTTTTTTTCTTTTTCTTTTCTAAATTACGGGTGGTGTCCTAACACCCCCCGCCACACGCCCTTGTGGTGGCTTGCGGGGTATTAAGTAGATGTAGATGTAGAGAAATCCGCTCACGGTTAATCTTGTGAGTGAAAAACTTTGCTGTAAAATCTCAGCCTCTCCATCACCAAATATAATCTGATATTTTTTGGAATACCTGGACATTTTCCATGTTTACCATCTTGATCTTTTGGTTTTTTTGATGATCTGAACGACTAACGTGGTAAATTCGTCCTTCAGATCAAGTCCTTCCTCTTGCAGAACTCCATTTCTCATCCCCCGTGCCCATTCCTTGTTCCTACATCGTTGCTCCCCACCACACTACCAATTGTCCCATGTTCTAGTTCCATTTTCAATCACTTAAAAAAATTTCATACAGAAAACTCACATGTATTTCTTCTAATTAACCGTAGAGCATTTCGACCTCTCCCGTCCTATAAATGCGTAGTTTCATGTAGACCTACATCTATAGTACCTTTCTCCACCCTGATCCTTCTTTGTTTTTATTTCTATGTCCTCAACATTACCCAAACACTCCCAATTCCCGGTGCATTTTTTTCCTTGGAATTTGATGCCATTTGAAGTCAAGTAGTGTGCTGATGCATGTGAAACGGGTAATCAATTTTTTCTCTGTTATTATCGTTGATATATTCGAGATAAGTAGTTATTTTTCAATTGTCACAACCAAAAATAATCCTCTCAACCTAGAAAAATCTGAACGCATGATAAACATCCTGAAATATTTTCTTCAAACCACTAAGTCAGTGCACTTGGGGTATTCAATTTTTTTAGTCCATGCGTCAAATTAAACAAGGAATATCTATTTTCGGAAGCCTGATAGGGAGCAGTACTGAGTTTGCAAGGTCAGGGTCGTTTTAGGGCGATAACGTACCATGGCATGGGCCTCTTCAAACTGGATGCATGTGCAATGATCTGGAATTGCTGATATGGATGCGAGACCATTTTGGGCTGGCCCATTGGCTGCCGTGGTTGGTGCTTTCAAGGTGGTTGGTTGATATATAGTATGTTGATTCAAAATTGGGCTGACCGCATATGTCATTCATATTAGCATTCTTTTTGCCATAATTTTCCTGCTACTGAGCTATTTTCTCGAGCGTCTATCACTATGAAATTGTAACTCCCCATTCCATGACACATTTACAACAACAAATGTATTTCGTCCCACGTTCGGTGTAAAACATTGCCATATAGCCGAGGTTGAAGAACAAATAATTTGGAAAGCACTTAGAAGGTTAAAGAGGTGTTTTTGCTATTAATGGTGCAATTATCTGCAGCTGGAATTTCAAATTAAAATGAAATTAGTAAATTGAGAATTATTCTGTGTTTAAAGTAAAGGAAGAAAGTGTTGGAAAAATAAAGGAATACTAAAATGAAGATAAATGAGTGGCGCTAAAAAATTTCCCTTTAAATTCAGTCCAAAATTTATGATTTTCAATAACAAAATGAAGCTTTTGTATGTATAGTTTTAGGAAAAACAATGAAAAATATTTACTTTTATTGGTGTTTAAGCAAAACTAAATTTGTGCGTAATTATGGTTATATTTAATAAACAAGTCAGTGATAAGATATTTTTTGCATAAGGGATTGTATTAAAATAGGAGTGATTCGTAGTGCCCATATGTAGAGTGGTCATGTGTTTGAATGTGTTTGAAGGACACTTAAAGACTAGTTTCAGTAAATAATATAATTAATTAACGTACAGTTGTGAAAAGGTTTGAACATACCTAAGGTATTGTAAATTGCATTTGTCTTATCAGGAATGATAGTTTGTTTTATTTTTAGAAAATTGATTATTTATAAAAAGTTAGAATAATTACGTTACGTTTACTAGCAGTTGATTTATTGTAACATGAGGGTCATCCGGAAAGTAGTACCCGTTCGTGCCGCATGAAGTGCTGACGACGCGAGTAGCCGCTGGACGAGGTCAGATAGCTTCAGTGGCTTGTCTGCCTTCTCTGAGCCAAGTTGCGTGACGCTAGCATTGCCTGTGTTGTTTCTGTGATTGTTTACAATGTTTAAAAAAATTGAGAACGCCGCCAGTTGTGAAGTGAGGGCAGTGATTAAATTCCTCAATGCAAGAAACGTTCGCCCATGTGATATTCATCGCCAATTAAAGGAGGTGTATGGAGACAATGTAATGGACGAGTCGTCTGTTCGGCGGTGGTGTCGCAACTTCAACATGGGGAGGGGGAACACACACGACGATGAGCGTTCGGGGAGACCGTCTGTCATTACAGACCAACTGGTGAGCTCAGTTGACGAATTCGTGAGGAACGATCGGCGCATCACAATTGATGACATCTGTGAGCATTTTCCCAATGTTTCTCGAACAATTGTTCATGAAATTGTTAAACACCATCTGCATTATGCAAAAATTTGTGCAAGATGGGTCCCTCGCGTATCTCAATGAGCTGGCGGCGAAGGACTATGCAGCAGGAATACAGAAACTTGTCACACGTTATGACAAATGCCTTAATTTGCTTGGAGAATATGTTGAGAAGTAGTTTAAAGTATCCTCTTTCAAATAAAATTTTTTATGTTTGTTAATATTTACTTTTGTGTCTTTATTTCACGAACGGGTACTACTTTCCGGATGACCCTCGTATATTGACTTCTAACATATTATTAAAGCGCCCCTCTATATGCAACAAACAACTACCAATCGTTATTGCATCTTCATCTCTACTTCTGAACTTAAATACAATATCTACACCTCGCCTCATACTCTCTCCGCAAACATTGGTGCTGAGCACAAAATATGAAAAACACGCCTAAAAGTTCGCCCCGTCACTAGTTTGCGAAGTCCAAAACAGGCATTCTATTTTTCATGGAATTGAATCCCAGATTTTGGCGTCTGTAACCCGCCAATGTACGTTTGCTTACTACTTCGCGACCATTTTCTCTCATTACCTGAAGCAGCATGTCTACAACTGAACAATATCTACGCAAATTTAAACACTGATTAAAGAGCGGAGACAACTCCCGCCTCTTTCAGTTCCATATTTACAGCGGAAGCAAGACCGAGCCAAGTTAACGGATCGATTTCTCCCCGACGTTTATAATACTCTCCCGACCTATCAATACGACAACCCCCAAGTTCAGACTTTCAAGCTAGTCGCAAAATAAGGTAATCGAAACCAACGTTAAATATTTTGCGCCTTATTTCACGTTCAAGTATCTTTAACACCTCCGCATCATTTAGCCTTTCATATTCATCTTTAATCCACCTCGGGTTTTGATGACTACTAACATATATCTTTCCGCTTTCATATCAGTTAAAAAGATCAATTTTCAAGCTTGCTATTATCCATCTCAGCTCTTGACTTTTTTCGCCCCTACAAACCCTTCACTAATGTCCTCGAGAAGCTTCCGAAGTGATAATCGCAGAACGCTGTTTCCCCTACTTTAAACCCTTTGCTAACTTCTTGGACGAAGTAATTACCTCAAATATACAGTGTAAATCCATTTCACTATTTATAAATGGGTAGAATGTATACAATAAGGTTTTGGGAAAGAGTAATTATACCCAGAGTGTTTATATCCATACATCGGACTTGAACTAAATGCAATTCAAAAACCTCGTAGCCTTGAAACTTAGTGAATCCTAGGGAAAATTATTGCTCGTGCCTGTATTAATAAGCCGAAATGATTATGATATAATTTTATCCAAAGTAAATTAGAAAAACGGCAGCATCTATATTCTTAGTTCCTAGTACAAAAGGTAATATTTAATACGGTTGATTAAAAGTATCCGTTTAACAAAATTGATATTGATATGATTTGTAAAATTTGTAAGAAATTAATGAACGAGTATTGTTTCACCTCTCATATATAATTTCATGGAAAAGCCTGCGAGTGTGGTTTTTCCACTAGTAAACACCTTCGTAGAACCAAACAGGTAATGCTCCTCACACCGGTGGTTAACTTATTTCATGGCTTTCTTAAACAGGTTGCGGCAAATTAAAATTAACTTGTTTCTTAATCTTTTCAGGCGACGAAAACCTTCAAACACAGTTTTAACTAATTAAATATGGCTTTAAAGGAATAATTTCATAATTAAATACAATCATAGACCATATATAAGAGTTGTAGAAAACCATTGCAATAAAAAATTGAATTTTTTGCAAAACTGAAGATGGCCATACTAGATAAGAGAACCTTTATCAATTTTGATCTAGGCAATAATTTAGGATGAATACAATTTGCTTTCAGAAGAAATGCTATGAAAATATTTGCAATATTATATTTTTATTTTCTGGAGGCTCTCAAGTGCTAATGTGACTAGTTTGAATAATAGTAGGGAAATATGAGATAAATTTTGGATTTTCGAAATGACTCCAAAAACTAAGTTTTCGATTCCCGGTGAAAAAATATTTTTAACTGTTCGGCAATGTAAAAGCAAACTTTTTATTCATGATTTTTACCCTTTTATGCTTCCGGCAGGAAATCATAGATTAAACCGTGTCGGTTAACCTAAAATAAGCAATGATAATGTTTTATATTGCTCTGTTATGCACTGATTATCAATGAAATTTATCCGAATAAAGACAGCATTCCTTAAAATCCAGCGGTATTATTTGCCGGCTTAAGTATCAATATAAGAAATGAAAATGTATTTAAGGACTTACATCACAGAGCCTATGTCCTCAAATAAGCTAGCTAATAAAGAAAATGACTGCCGTAAAGAAAAGCAGCTGCACTCCAAATCTACCGACCGTAATTTAAGGACGAGAAAACTTGAAGATACTCAGGAGAAAATTGAATGTATGCGTTGCTTGGAGGGAAGTGAAACACTCCATAAAACCTTCGCAGCAGAGGTCATATCATTAGGCGTCTCCCGCTCATAGGCTGTGTTCTTGGCATGTGTTAGGGATGAAAGGAAGACCTAAGCGTCTTGGGTCGTCCTTTCTTCCCTTACACTTCCCTTCTTGGGTCAAGAATGTTTGTAAAGGGCATCCGGAAACGGTAAAGCCAGAGCTTAACATGCTCACCTCCCGGCGGAGCTAGGGGTTTTTGGCTCTTCGTTCCGCTCCCATAGCAACCATGGTAGTGGATATCTCTCTACGCCGTCCTCGTAGGGTGGGAATTTTCGAGTGGGAAAAAGCTGTGGAAACGCTCGTGGAAATACTGCCTGGGTGTAGGTATAAGGTCAACTTAGGCACTAACTGGCAGCACGGAGCACGCATGGTTCGATTCGTGAGGACATTATTGTTTCCGTGCGTCCTACCAAAGCCGTCGCTGATTGTACTTCTAGCGTCGCCAAATTTTCGTTCTCAAAACAGGGTGAGGGGTAATGGAAGATGGATATTTCAGACTATAAAGTTGAAAAACGGGCAAAAAACTAGTAAGCTAGGTGAATATAATCAAAATCGGCTTAATGCAGGAAGACCGGAACCATTGCAATTCGCCATTTTCAGAACTCCATTAGATGAAAGAATCATGTATTGAAAACCAATACAACATCATTACATAAAGTTTTTATCTCATTTATCTCATCGTTGCCCTACCAAAGTTTATGCTCATACGAAATAACAGTGAAATAAATTTGCATTATAAAATTAAAAGTTTGAAAGTGAAATTGAAACCATGAAATGACTATTTCAATTATTAGAAATAGTTGCTAATTTCAGTTATGAGTATCCTGTGAAAATAAAAGATGTTTACGTACCATTCGTTACCTTAAATTTGTTCATCAAAGAGTTGATAAGAGTTTTAATAGCGAAATTGCCTGTAGATGTTGTTCACAATATTTACCGAATGTCCCGCCGGCCCTTGTTAGTAGTACATGTCCTAATCCAGGATTTATGTGGTGCTAGTTACATAAACGGTCATAAATAAGGTTAATTATTAATAATTTCGTGAACAGTTCTCTTTATTGACGATAAATATTTTTCTGAAAACGTAAAATTACCCTCGAAGTCACATTTGAAGTAAAATAGGCAGCTGGAAATAGTTTCCATAAATTATATAAGTTATAATTATGCTAAATACTTTATATATATATATATATATATATATATATATATATATATATATATTTATTTATTTATATCCAATTTCAGGAAACTCAACAAATATATTGATCTGCTTGATATTTTTTAAAACATATAATTGATTATAAATAAATTATATTTATTAATTATAAATAATATGATTTTTAAACGATTAACATTCGAGGGGTGTTGAGAATTCTACTATTAAACAGATCGTACATTGACATATTTAGCAGTGACACCAGCAATTGTAAGATTGAACAAATGACCGACTAATCTTCAGGTCAAGGGAAAAGTATTTTTATGCAGAGAGGAAACGTTTTAGTAATTGCCATAACTAATATTTATATTTACTTTTTTGAGAACTTTCAGCGATTGAAAACAGCGTATAGAAAAGGTAGAAATAATGTTAAGAAAATATATTTTGTACAGAAAAATTATACAGCCACCATATCCTTCGCTTTGCATATAATAAATAAACATAAATGAGTGTAGATGCGTATAGGAAGCTTATATATAATTATTTTTTATAAATCCCGTTCAAATGAAATGTTTTTTAGATCCTAAGTTCATTTTCCTGTCAAATTGCTTTGAATAATATTGAATGAATTAATTTGAATAACATGGGCCAATAAAGAAGTAAAAATAATAATAATCAATGGAATTTAATTATTTCAATAGGAAATAAACTTCTGTAGTTATGGACTGTAAGTAGGGGAAGGCGATTGATAAAATGCGTGAGGGCTTCTTTTCTTGGGGGCGTTCATGCAGAGAAGACATTTTTCCAAAGAGGAATAAATAGAAGAATGATAGTTATAACATAATATTGCATACATTAAGTACTCATATTTGTTGTTCATCTAATTAAAGGGTAATGTCCATTGTATCCTGAAAGACTAGCTTTCGACCTGCGTTAATATGTTGAAAGCTGTTTCTCTTTAGGCGCTTTGTTGTATTTTTATTCATTTGACATTTTTGTCCAACACAAACACATACTGTGCATGGCCAATGCATGTACTCTAAACAAAAAATATACTCTAATCTTCTTCATTCAAACTACTCGTATTAACCCTCATAATATAGAATTTTTTTAAATCAACTTTTTTTGCGTATCCAAATCTTCAATTAAATACTTCTAATACAGATAAAGGAGGGAATGTATATTTTTGTTTAACTCCTGCATTAGGAACTCGTCAATTCGTTATATGCTCTCTCTCCTTGTCAAATCACTATATTTCGGCCATCTTTATTCTTTTCACATCCTTATATTAATTAATGGGCAAATATGGAAAATCATCCACTGGGCACACGTTACCTGCTGCATTATTATTTAAATTAATTATCCTGTATATTAAATATAAAATTAATTTATTGGTCAAATGAATCTTCTTCATCGATGATCCGTTATAGATGGGCGAGTAAACGTTATTTTATAAATGTAAACGTGTGTTTACATTTATAAAATTAGTTCACCTTTAGGGTAACCGACAAACAGTCCAGCATTATTCACGGAATGATAAAATTAAAATATCCCTATGATCCGGAAGAAGTCCTATGAATGCTGCCTTCATTCGGCATTCCTTTAAGTATATATGAATTACGATTGGGTGCACGGCGACTTTCTCATGCGCACCCTCGCATACATTAAATGCACTTTTTCCTCTTACAATTTTTTTTCATTTTAATTCTAAAGAGAAATTGTTTTTCAGTGCCCTGATATTTCCAATTGTACCTAATATTTAGTACTAGGTGCAACACACTAGGCCGCGAAACCATCAAATTTATCTTGAAGAAAGATTTGAGAAAGAGGCCATAATATTATATTTCGATTGGCGTGTTTTATTAAAAACCTCCATAGTAGTTAGATGAGGTCTCATTTAGCTTAAATGCCTGGACCGTCGTTATGAAACAAAGGATCTATAATTTGGAGTACTTTACCTTGATTCTAGCTAGGCCCTCATGACCTTATAAATAAATGTCTTTTTCACCTGTATGTAAAGATGTATGTATTGTACATAAATGATAAGTTTCAAATTTCTCAGGATTAGATAAATATATTGATCAGTTAATTCCTTATGCATAAATATTTTGTTAACCATTTACTTATTCCGATTTGCGAAATAATTTTATCTTGTCTCAAATTAGCCAGCTGAAAAATTCCTTGAGAGGCACTAGCACCAACCGCGGTAATTAATTTAAGAACGCCAACTACAGAAAAAAATTATTTTCAATGCCTTTAGAGGAATATGCGTACAATATTATGGTATTGTATTGTGTTTTTAACGTCAATTACACGAGAAAAAGTGGACAATTGGTTTCAAGTTTTTTGTCATTATTAACCTACCTGACTATGTCGTGTTAAATTTAGAAAATAAACTATAAGCTTATCGTTTCTAGTGGAATTTACAAGGAATATATTCGCAATTAATTAATATAGTATTCAGTCTTCCAGGTCTTATAGTTTTATTTCAACAGAATGTGTAAATTCTCTACCAGACCTCGATATTTCAGGAATATTGTTACCAAACAGTTCGCTTCGCCCTTAAATTTGTTCAAATATGAAATCAGTAATCCCCAGGGCTGTTACAGTATATACCATTTTATTATTAATTTTTTTAAATATAAATTTTAATACCTTTAACTATTGAAAAAATTTTCGTCTACTAATATGATACTTAATTATTTTTTTATGATAACATCTGTACTGTCATTGCCAGGATTTCCTGAATACACGCTTTGCATTCTCACGAATTTATTAAAGAACCTATGTAAGTCTATCAAATATTTATTTTGACTATTCTATCCTAAACTTTACGATATCCATGAAAATGTTTCACGAGTGTAAAGGGGATTAAACAACGGTTTAAACATCTGTATATCAATGCAGATGCTTTTTGTCAGGTATATTAATGATGCAAAAACCTATAGGAATTGTTTACCGTCAAACCTAAACGTTAATTATGTGCATTCTATTATATTATTAACTATATGAATTAATATATTTTAGAGCATGGATTTACGTGTAAAAATTTCGGAATATTATTTCACAATCTTTCATTCTTTTAAAAATTTCTTGAAGTTACTCTTGCTACACATATACTAACCATATGCTAGCAATATAAATACCATTTTTCCCTGTTAAAATGGACTATTATATCACTCTATCGTGAATCAGAGTGCAATTTTAAATGAGAAAATGCGTAACATTAAGAATCTTTTTTCCATTTATTTCCTCTCGGACGCGTTCTATGTTTTAGAATTCCTCATTGATGTCTTGAAACTATTGAAAGAGCGTACGAGCTATCAAAAGCTAGTTGTGACCTAATTGAGAATTCCGTTGCATCAAGTCGTGACCAAAAAGGGTTGTTACCGAAAACGCCTTTGCATTTACGGAAACGCTAATGAATTTAGGCAGACCCTGTAGCAGTCGCCCTCCTCTCAAGATAACTGCCGCCGCTCTTCACGTCTCCCTCTACTCTCAAACACTCCCCCCCTTCTTCAATCTGCCTCTCCTCTCTCTCTTATCCACTCTTGCCCTACCTTCGCAACAGGCTCGTCGCCTTCCATTTGACGCGCGAGGCTTCTTATGCTGGAGTGAGTGGAGAAGCGTCTTGTCCTTCCTACTCTTGTCGACTGACTACCTTCCGTCCACTCAGAAATACTTGTCCCTTCACCCTGACGGAAACCAAACTCCAAAGGTTAAGTCTCCTTTCGAGTAAGAGTTGGGGTGGGTGATAATTGTTTGGATGGGTGGAATAAGTGCACGCTGAGCTCAAATGAATGAGCAATGCGGTGGGGCTCTCTTTGCTTATCGTCACTGCATTAAATTTCGTTATTCAAAAGGAGTAATTCTTATGAAAGTGAGCACTTTCCCAAATTTTTGTTTGATTCTTAAGCGGAGTTTAATGTTTTAAGAGTATTCGAGGGTTAACCGTTATACTTTGTCATTTATTTTTTCTGCTAGTCAAAGTACTTTTGCTGGATTTTGGATGGGCGTGTTAATAATGGCTCAGAAGAAATTGTATGTAATGGACGGGGTAATTGAAAACATGCTGTTTGAACAAAACTATGCTAAAACATGGATTCATCAATTACTTTTGTGCAACAGTATATCCTTTTCGTCCATTAATGGATGTTTTGAAGTAGAGATTACTTTTCCGGGATTGTACGCAAATAATGATGAAAGAAGATAGCATGGCATAGAACCACTGTCATGTTTTATTTGGTTTCGTATGTATTCTTGTACATTATTTTTTGGCCTATCGCGTGCAACAAAAAAAAAGAGTGTCCAAATCAGAGGTTGGATCGATTGGTGAGGGTGGACCTCACGTTGAACCAACGCTGTACAACGCGTCCAATTCACAAATCAATGGGGCTGGCAGTTCTTTGAGCCGTCAGTGGTAAAACTATAAAAAGTTTAAAAATCTACCGAGATGTGAAAAGAGAAAATCCATGCAATCAATGTAAGAAAATTCGGGACAAATACAACTGGAACCAAGAAAGATTCAAGAGATATTGAGGGCAAATATAAGTGAAACTATATGTTAAATACTTAAGACCAGTATTTTAAGACATAGAAAGTATAATGAAGATGAGAAGAGTTTAGATAAAGGCCTTCTAAATGGCGAGAGAGAAAAGTTATTAAAAGAATTGAAATGAAATTTCATGGCGGAGATAAACGTAATTTCTGTGGAACAACTTAAGGGTTCAGGTGAATGTGAGAGGGAGAATTTTAATGAACTAATCCGTAGCATTTACGAAAGAGGATCTTGGCCGGAATATTGCAACAGTCCATTGTTAGTTCTCATCACAGAAAAGGAAAAGTCAGCCATATATCTTTATTATGCAAGTATAAGAATAAGATGGCTTTTACTTTCAGCTGAATAGTATCTAAAGATCATCAATATTTTTTGTGAAAGAGGAAAAATGATGATATTTCACTTCAGATAAGAAAGCCACGAGTAATGACATCGCAGTTAGCCATAGAACTAATGAAGAGCAACATATATTACAGTCAATATATATTCGATTTTTTCGCAGACTTCAAGACGGCGTTCAGCAGAGTGACTTAGGTAGAAAATTTGAATGTTTTTAAGAAAATATTGATAGATTTGTGGGAATTTCATACACAACCTGCATATGCGCCAGACTTCTCAAGTTCAAGTGACAGCTGGAGTGAGTAGAATGACAGGAGTATTAATACAGGTGTGCTGTCAACCATGCTTTTCAAATTATATGAGAAAAAAATTGTTGAACAGTTATTGCAAATACTAGAGATAGGGATGAAAATCTGAGGATATTTGTTAAATCAGTCAAGTGTTTTGTTATCAATAAGCTTTAATAAGACTACCGGCTCTCTTTCATGCAGTGCTTTCAGAATTTCTGATCGCAATTAGAGTTCAGTGTGACATTTATGACAAGGGAATAAATGTATCCAACGCAAGGTTTTTGCGGCTTTCAGGAAAAAGAAGAGTTAATTAAAATATTAAAATAAGATTTCATGAAAAAGAGTAACTGGACAGTATACATATCTCAAAAATAACTTTGAAAAAATTCATCAAAGAGTTAGAAATGAATAACTTTAGAAAAAAAGCTGTCACGGGGAAGGATATTGATGAGATCGAAGTTGACCCAGTATATTAAGAAAAAGCACCTCAAAATTTAATGTATATATTTAATGTATGTGGACAGCACATGACTGTGCTATCTACATACATATAAATTTTGTGGTGCAATTTTGGTTACATGGTTGTGTAGAGTAAGGATACGTGTTTGTCGAAAACGTGTCGACAAAAAGATTAAAATTGAAGCTTAAAAAATGTGTGCGGGTAAAAGGGTAGAAAAGATGAAATAGACAGAAAGGAATAGAAACGAGAAAGGGCTTTGCATAGCCTGGGATGACGGTTAATTTTTTTAAGGGATCCAAAGAAGGAAGTAATGAGGGGTTAACTAATTATATATGTGTAGATATATATATATATATATATATATATATATATATATATACATATATATATATATATATATATATATATACTACCTTGATCAAAAATTTCCCGGAATTTATTCAGAAAATTAAAAATACAAGTTTATTCATCTAAATCTATATTGTCCCCTTCAAAGTAATCCCCATCGACTGCAACACACTTATGCCAGCGCTTGATCCAATCCTCGAAACATTTTTTATATTCGGTTTTCGGTATGTCCATCAGTGCTTCCTGCGATTTTTCCATTACTTCCTCTCGGCTGCTAAAACGCGTTCCCCGTAATGGTTTTTTAACTCGATTGAACAGAAAGAAGTCACAGGGAGCCAAATCAGGTGAATTCGGTGGCTGTTGGATGGTATTTGTTGCATTTTTCGTCAAAAAATTACGAATAATGATAGCACTGTGCGACGGTGCGTTATCATGGTGCAAAATCCACGAGTTTTCTGCCCACATTTCTGGTCTCTTTCGGCGAATTGCTTCACGCAAACGTCTCATAACGCCCAAATAATACTCTTTGTTTACTGTCTGGCCTTCTGGCAAAAATTCATGATGCACTACACCGTTGTAATCCATGAAAACCCTCAGCATTGCCTTCTTTTTTGACTGAAAACGACGTGGTTTTTTTGGTCTCGGCTCATTTGGTGAACGCCATTCACTTGCCTGATGTCTGGATTGCGTGTCGTACTCATAAACCCACGTCTCGTCTCCAGTAATGATCCTTTTGATGAATGTGGGATCGGATTCAGCCTCGCAAATCATGTCTTTTGCGACGTCAACACGGTCTCTTTTTTGCATGAAATTGAGGTCTTTCGGCACCAACTTTGCTGCTACACGACGGAAACCCAAATCATTAACCACAATGTCTTGGGCGGATCCATAGGCAATGTTCAAGTCCTCCACTATTTCTCTGATGGTTAATTTGCGGTTATTGACCAACATTTCTTTTACTTTATCAATTTTTTCACCGACTTTCGATGTCGATGGTCTGCCACTGCGTTCATCATCTTCGATTGACTCACGACCACTTCTGAACCGCTCGTGCCACTGGTAAACGACCGTTTTTTTTAGAGAATCGTTGCCGAAACACTTTTCCAACATTTCCAACGTCCGTGCGCCACTAAATCCGTTTTTTACGCAAAATTTAACACAAGTTCGTTGTTGCAAATTTAAATCCATTTCTGCAATTGTAAAAAATCGCCAACACACACAGCGATAGATTTACTCTTGGCTACGTAACTTTTGCAAATGTCAAGTTATGACACTAAGATTTAAAGGGAATATCAACAACAGATGTACCAATTTAACAAAAAAAACAGAACTCAAATCGGAACGATGGGAGTGCCACACGGTGGTTATTCCGGGAACGTTTTGATCAAGGTAGTATATGTGTGTGTGTGTGTATGTGTATATATATATATATATATATATATATATATATATATATATATATATATATATATGTATGTATATTTATGTATGCTTTCGTAGACGTTACACGGAAGTGCCGAATAGTACAATACACAGTAACACAATATAGAAACACAAAAAAAGAAGAACACTCACACCTTATTTCTTGATATTTCGACGGAAACAATCCGTCTTCATCTGAAGATATAGAAGTAAACATACTTCTATACATACTTATATACATATATACTTACATACTTCTATACATATATACATACTTCTATATCTTCAGATGAAGACGAATTGTTTCCGTGGCGTCAGGGGGCTGTTCCTTTCCTGTATGATGTTGTATGAATCCTAACCCACTGCCCTTTCCCCTTGTGTGTATTCTATTTCTCCTTTGGTGGGTGAAACAGTCCCCTGACGCCATCTCTTGGCGAAAGAATCTGGGCGCTTGGTGACATATTAGACCCACGGATCTCAGGGTAAATTAAGTTACCTCGATAGCTCAAGTGGTTAAGAGCATCCGCCCGGTAAGTGGAAAGATCCGGTGTTCGAGTCTCGGTCAAGGAAGTATTTTTACTCTTGTCATCCGTTCGATTCCGCCTTCCCCACCCCTATTGTGTTCGTCCTTTATATGTTTATATGTGTTCCTATCCCTTTTCCTTATAACTGTTTCTATATAAATTAGTTTATATATATAAATATAAATATATATAAATATATATATATATATATATATATATATATATATATATATATATATATATATATAAAGTGGAGATTGGATCTTAAAGGCTGTGGTGGAGAGGAGAAATGGAGGTAAACGTGAAATACATGGAAAAAGAAGAGGAGTATTGGAAGGAATGAAAGTATGAATGAAAAATAAGGATGAAATGGGAGGCTCGTTCCATTTTAGGCAATTGTTTCGTAGCAAAGTATGCAAGGAAATGTATTTTCGTGGTAGATTTTTCCATCAGACACCATAATGTTTACCGGTTTAATCTGCTAAGTTTTATACCTTAATCGGTCGAGTATATATCATAAAAAATAGTTTTAAATGAATAGAAGTGTTTTTTTGTTGAATCCACTTGAAATACTGAATTAAGGTGTGAGTAACTTCCAAAGTCTTTGATTCTTCGCAATTCATATTATTTAGCATAATATAATTAATATCAACATACATAATATATGTTTTTAAAGCTTTAAGGCTATAGCATACGCTTCAGTATTATACAAAATCTCGTATTTGGCTATCCTATTTTTCGGGGTAAATATTCCAGTCAACATGCTCTTGATTTTTGAGAGGGTGTTTGTACTGCTAAGGCATTTAAGATGGCTACTTTTTATTATTTATAATGCATAAATAAACTTCTTATCAATATAATTCTTTTATATTCCCTGCATTCATTTCTGGAAAAATTTTTTTATTAATAGGACTCCGTTTTTAATACACAATGAGGTTTTTTTATGCTACAAAACGCATAAATTTTCTGATTTCCGTATTTATCTCCACAATTATTTACTGTATCAGATATGCTGCGTATTGGAAGCGCTTATCTTCCTGCAATTAAAATCTGAAATAACTAAATAAATTAGCCTTCTTTTGCGCCAATATTTTTTTTCAAATTGCGAATGGCAAGTAATACATTTTTCTAGCTTATTCGAAACCAAAAAATCCATGGATTTTATTTTCATGCCATTTCATCAAGAAATATATTTCCCCGGAGCGCTTACTTTTGTAAAGTACCCTCACAAATTTTAATGCGAGTATATCAGAGATATGATAGTTTCTGGAGTTTTACATTTTTCACCTGCTTTGTGAGGAGTACTAAGAGCGAGCGTTAGATGGTTTTAGGACATGAACTGTGAAGAATTGACTGTATGTTCTACATTTGTTCTGCATTTACCTTTTTCCTTTTTATTTAATTTGTTTGAAAATATCCTTTAAGAAAATTCTTATCTCATATTCCACCCCTATGTAACATTTCCTCGTCATAATGCTGTAAACTGACATGTCTGGTTTTTTCTAGACAAGCTAAATCAGGCTAATCAAGGCAATTTCCCCATCTTTGGAGTTTATTTTGCCCTTTTTTGTAGAAGTTTAATAATTATTGATGCTTCAATCACACACCCTTTTCATTTCAAATTTCAAACAAATTTAGTAAATTTCACACTTTTTTTTCCTAAAATGGATCACAAACTGTCACAGCTTTTTTATGTTGATAACTAAGCAAACATATGGATGTATATAACACATTTGTATTATTTCAAATAAATAATATATTTTTTACTTAAATTGCCTCTAAATACGTTTTCGGACTATAGATGGCCGGTGATAAATTTTGAAGGGGAAGCCTCAAGGCCTCGAGGACTGTTAATAGTGCGGCGAGTTTACAACTCAGTGTTACGAGAAGGGAAAGATCTGAAGAATAACGTCCTTAAGAGGCAACTCACAAGCAAGAAAATGTAATGACTTAAGAGAGAAACAAAGGTTTTACCAGATTAAATTTAAGGTATTATTATATGAGTAATTATAAGTTTTACTTGGAAGTTTTTCTTCTTTTTCGTTGTTATGACATACTTCAGATTTACTCTCAACTAAATTTTAAGGCTCCTTATGCCCTGTTTGAATGCTTTCCCTAATCAAAAACAAGATAAATATTGCTCTGCTTTCTCTTCTGAAAAGCCCGTTGTCATTCTCTGGTATTAAAACCCTCTAAGAACATTGAACCCGTGTATCATCATCACGAAAATAATAGATCGAGTGTTTTTCCCCTCTGGTTTTTTGGCTTCCTCTTTCTCTCTCTCTCTCTCTCTCTCTCTCTCTCTCTCTCTCTCTCTTCCTCTTTCTCTCTGCCTTCAGGCAAGTCTGGTTTGCCCCATTTTTTACACTCAAGGATGTGAAATCCTTTTCTCTGTTTGCACTTCTGCGTCCCGACATTCTTTCCTATGTTTGTGAAACCGTAAGAGACATGGTTTGAGGAAGGCTTGTTTGCATTGTCCACCTGAAGTGGACGGTGTAACTCTGGGCCTCTGGGGGGACGGTGAGGACGGATAGAGGGACGTGAGAGCCAGGGGGAGCTGGGTGGGACCAGACGGTGCTCGCGTGAACGAGGGCCCAGTTGAGTGGGAGTGAGAGGCGAAGGTTCTCTTTCTGCTCCCAGTTCGACGCCCGAGAATAATCATGGTGAGCTGAAAGGAAAAAGTAATCCAGAACGACGAATGAAAATGTGGAGCGGAGTAGGTGAGATGAGCCGTTTTCAAGTGTGTCCACTTGTTGTGTTGTGCTGGGCAGGGATTGCGGTTCGCAGGCGCACTCTATACCCCCCCCTTCGTGACCCGGTTCTTCCATGCAAACCACACGTCCTCCATCCCTTCGACGGTCCGTAGTCGCCGTGGGAGAGAGGGGTGTGTCTTTGGCTCGCTTCTTCAGCCTCGGGCGCCGTGGAATTTTCCGGTGCACGACACCGCTGTTTGCGTGGAGTCGTAAGCACTTTTGGCGGACAATGAGACGGGGTAATATATTTGAAGCGATGCAAGAGACCCTTCTCTTTGGGTAACGAGCGCAAAGGTTTCGCCCCAATCGTCCTTTGAAAAATGCTCTAAATATCAGTTTGACTCGTGTTCTGCTCCTGTGCACATTGGTTGGTAGCACGTATGCTTCTTTTATCTTGGAGATATGTTATAGGTAGAAAAGAAAATACTTCCAAATTATATTGCCAAGAAAATCGATCAGAGTATTTTTGTGGAAGTATATTACCTGCTTTTAAATTTTAAATCAAATGCTAATGATTTCCTGTCTCTGACTTAAATTCATTTGGTAGGTTTCACCAAGGTTTTCCGTAATCATAATGTTCCGTTGCTTAAAACTCTCGCTTCATTACTCCAACAAGTTTTGAAAAAGCTAAATGAATAGCATTTTGCTTTTAGCAGTTGACAGAAGGAGACGTACTATTTTAGAAAGTGAGCATACAGAGTTTTCGTCAATAAGAAGACGTTGAGTTAAGAAGTATTTTAGACATTTCCCTGACATCTAATTTCATCACATTCATCTGTAATGAGAAATAATACGTTTATATTATTACTAAAATAAAGCTGAGCGCAGTGGGGAGACCTTTTGTAGATTAATGACACCTTTGAGGATGACAAGGCCCCCAATTTTCATTAATTTTCACAACACTTGCTCTGCTGGAATACATATGCACTAACTGAAAATTTGGCTGTCCGTTTTATTTTAATTCCAATGTAATAACTATTTTCCTAGTAAATACTTTCATTGATAAATAAAAAAGCATGTTCCATTACATATGGTTCTACCGCAAGTGGTTTAATAATAAATTGCGAAAAATAGAAAATCCGTTTATATTGTTGATTTGTGTAGTTCCTGCCCCCCTAGATTTTTGTCCGTTAATTGACACCCTCCTTGATTTTTGTTCGTTAATGCGTGGGGAAGAGAAACCGTATGGTTGATAAACAAGTTCTCAGATGGTGCTGTAATAGCCCTGATTTTCACAGTCCCTAATTCTTCATGTAGATCATAGTAACTAAGAGACTCAAACCAAAGGTAGACTGTAAGTAACATAACTGAACAAGTTAAATTTTGACAATTAGGAAAAATACGCTCATCTAACTATTTCATTAGAACATTATTGTCATTGGTCAGAAGGGCTTATTTAGTATCTATTAGTGTAGTTGTGACTATTGCCATACAATTTTATTTAAACAAGGACGCTATAATTCTTAAGTTGTAAGGATTAAAATTAATTTTTATCCAGAGGCAAATTTTTGTGGTTTTTCCACTAAATTTCCGTGATTTATATTTTACGGTGTATGAAATATATTTTTTTCAGTATTTTTGTAATATTTTCCATTTTTTATTCCTTTTAATATTTTGCTATAGCAATTTTTACTCTTTTACATATTGAGCCCTTGAATATTTGACACTATTTTATCCTTCATTTGTTCATAACTCTCTCTAGGTTTTAATATTCATTTTTATTATCCTGGGTGCGTTCCATAAGTTATTGTTTTGTTCTTAATATTAATTTATTGAACAGATTCACACCAACACCTGAAATTATTCAAAGCACTTTCCTAGGGCCTCTACACAATTTTTCCAGCGAATCTGCCATGATCGGTGCGAGCCCTAGAAGGCGTCTTCGGGGACTTCTCGCAAAGTCTTCGTCACGGGTGATTGGATCTCTTCTACGGGCGAAAAACGGGTTCTTTTCAGGGCTGCCATGATCCGAGGGAACAAAAAAGAGCCTTCTAGGCCGACGTCAGGACTAGGGGGTGAAGCAGCGTTGGCATCTGGTGTTTGGCCAGAAACTCGCGGACTCGTAGCACGTTGTGGCAAGGCGCATTGTCGTGATGGATTTGCCAAATAGTGGAGTTGTCTTTTCTCGTCCTTAAGACCCTTTTTCTTATTATTTCCAGCACATCCACGTCGTAGGTAGCGTTACCTGCTTGTCCTTGCCGAATAAATTCCTTATGGACAACTCCTTTACTGTCGCAAAAGACAATGAGCATCGTTCTCACTTTTGATTTGCTCATTCTTGCCTTTTTGAGCTTGGGGGACTGATCGGTGTGCCAATCAGAGTTTTGGCGTTTAGTTTCCGGGTTGAATTCATCAA
This sequence comes from Hetaerina americana, assembly GCF_022747635.1. Classification (NCBI taxonomy): domain Eukaryota; kingdom Metazoa; phylum Arthropoda; class Insecta; order Odonata; family Calopterygidae; genus Hetaerina; species Hetaerina americana. Next base: position 56,409 of record NW_027287119.1, read on the forward strand.
CCAAGGTTTCATCACCAGTGATGACGTTGTCCAAATAATTAGGTTCAATTTTAAAACGTTGCAAAAGTTCACTTGAAATTAAGGCTCGATCGTCAGATCCGTTTTTTTCGTGACACGGTTGACTCGCAGAGTTTTACAATAACTGACGTCCTGCCACTTCCATAGCTTGGAGAACCCTAAGAACGATTTTTCACGAAAGCTTAGCGCCTCTCCTACTTATTTCTAGTAATTTGATCCACCTCTTACCAATTATAACGGCGCGGGCATTTCATTGCATTACTTTTGTAAGTAATGCTATGAAATATATCCCGGTCTAGGATATATTTTTACATTCGTGATCTGCTGGATTCCGCCTTACCCACCTCTCTGGTGTTCGTCCTTTGTGTGTGTTCCTATCCCTTTTCCTTATATCTGTTTTATATAAATGAGTATAATATATATAATATAATATTTTATATATATAATATTTTATATATATATATATATATATATATATATATATATATATATATACATATATATATATATATACATATTTATATATCTATTCACATAGAGAGATTGAAAGTCATAAAATTTGGGAGATAATTAGTTCGTTGAAATACCTAAGGTGTGTAAAAATGCACATCAAATACTGGATATTATTGTTATTAGAAGCTTTTGCAATTGAATCGCAAAGGGAATCGCACAATGGTCTAAAGCTGAAGTTTAGAGGGTTGGTATAAATTCATATGGTGCTTGATTTTCATGGATCAAAGCGAAGACGCTGTTTTGGAGCAGGAAATTCTCGGTGGAGGCGGTAGAGGAAGGAGAGTTTATCTGAGTATTGAGCCGCAAGGAAGGAAGCCCTTAGTAAAAGAGTGATTTGAGGTTGATTGGAGAAGAAAATTGATAGGTAAACGGCATTGATCGCTTAAAATGAAGCCCATCAAGCCCCCTCTTGCCTGAAAACACCATCCTTAAATTTAATTGGTATGAAATTTGAGAGGTTGCTCGGGTGCTATGTGAAAGTGGGAAGAAAGGGTTTACTCGGTCACCATTCTAACTTATATTCCTAGAAAATTCAAAATAAAAGCAATATTAAAAAATATTTTAATTGCGACTTAAGAGCCTCCAAATGATCGATTATATATACCATTCTATTTTTGAAATTGGTTGGTAGTTTCAGGTCATCATTCAGTTACTCTAGAAAGAAACTGCGACTTCAACCTATAGTTCGAATTTCAAAACAATTATTTTGAGCGTTCTATACCTTGGTGTTGCAAATGGAACGTAATCTCTATTTCGGAAACCAAATAGAAAAGAATATAATGGTATTAAAATTATCAATACACAAATGAGTGTCACGGGATATTAGATATCGACGGTCTGGAAAATACAATTTGATCTTGCGTACTTTAAGTCTCCTTTTCCACCTTTTAATTACCTTTTGGCTCATTTAGAAATACTCATTATTCACCTACTACTTAATTGAAATCACAATGCAATGTACGAGGTCGTAATATTCATATAATTTGAGGCATAACATAAGTAAGTCCATGATCGTGATTTGGCGTGATGAATCGGCTACTTTGGCGTTTGACCACGGGTGATTTCTGCAGGTGTTGAATACGGTATTCTTGTCAAGCGCTTACATCAACACTTCACCTGAATTTTTTTACACACATTTATACGTAAAGTTGTGTGTCCTTTCAAGGCGCCATGATATTCCGCCTGCTAATATTCTAATATAATGCAAATTCTAATATATGCTAATATTCAACACTCTTGCATCTACAGGAATGTGCTAATATATTGAAGTTGGAACATTTTGAACATGATTGTTACGACACCATTTCCACATCTTCCCATCATCTTTAACCTTTCAGAGATATTTCTTATATCTCTCGGAGTGGCACACAGATCTACATCTACATCAATATCCTGCGAGCCGCCAAAAAGGTGTGTGGTAGATATACTTATAAGCTGGAAGAAATAAACGGCTGGAGACAACTCAAACTTTATAAAATTGCTCGTTCAGCAAGCTAGGTTCCCTTTTTAGCGTAATTTTTTGTCAAATTTTTGTTTAAAATATTAGTTTCCTTATTTAAAATTCATTGGTCAATCACGCAATAAATCAAATTGTTTCAGGTATAGGGATCTGTTTCTAGTATAATTTTATTGAATTTTTCCATAATATGGGAAGGGGAGAGAAGAGCACTTATTCTGCCTCTGCGATATATAAACACTCTGATATTGTCTCTTTGTGGCATTATTATTTATGCGATGCTGACTGCGCAATAGCATAGTATGTATCTTACGTGGTATTTTTACGAATAGGGAGATACGGGGTGAGTAATTTTCGCTGAATGAATATCAATGTATAGAGCAAATCTTTAGCGCCAGAGATTTTAGTTGCATGTTAGGTGTAAGTAGTAGCATTTAGAGGAGGCGACCGACACCTGAGGTCATTTGCACCATAGGGGATGGACAGGAACGGATGAAGGGTGGAGAGAAAACCGGCGTCGGCATTAGCCTACTATTTACGAAAGGCGCCAAGGGGTCCGCAGCTTAACGTCCCATCCAGCGGAAGGCGTACTCACTTAAAGTGTCCTCCATAAAGCACCTCAAGTAGGGATCGAAATACCTCTGAAAAATATTCAACACCGAGGGGATTTGAACCCTGTGGGTGGGAAGCCAGTACGGTAATGTAAGGTGTAAATAAAAATATATCACATTAGATGAAACTACTCGTAACCCAATTAGATTTTGGGTTACCTTTTTGACTCAAGGATTCAGTTTCTCATAGGTCATAGTGAGGTTGTTTATCAGGATTCGGCGGTCGACAAGGGGATCGAAAGACGGTGGGTTTTTAAGGTGTGGAAGAGGTTGAGAAAGATGTTCGGGGCGGAGAGGGGTTCAATTCAAAATTTTTATCGCCTGAGGCATCCTGCCTTCACCTTTCACAAGACTTTATGGGAGAAGGTTGACTAGAGCGGTAGATGCTATCGTGGGCCGCGGCATAGGCGTGACTAATGGGAGTCTGCAGGGCCACCACTCCTCCCACGTTGACTCGTTGCCGCTCCTCTCTTACCATTCCCCTAAGCCTCCCGCCACTCCAACGCCTCATGCTTCCTCGCACCACTGCACCCCCCTCGGTCTCAGTGACACGGGATTCCCCGGACCCGACAGCCACCAGTCCCACTTCCGACACCCCGCATAGCTGGCCACCAACCACACCACTCCGCCTCCGATACCCGTCTGTTCTCCCTCCTCCCAGCTCAGCCCATACCCAACGGAGAACCCCGACCCCTTTCCGACGAGCTCAACCCTTTGTCTCCCCTTACTAACTCACCCTTTCCTCAGGGAACACGTGATCCTTTGGTTCTCTCTCGCGGAATTTTTGCTTCATACAAGCTTGCATGCCCAAAGTCATGAATGAGCAGGAAACGCTCTTTGCTCTGTTATATCGTTTTCTTTCAGTGAAGGCGAGGGAACCACCGTTGTTCGTGACGTCCCAAAATATTTATACTCCACCCCTACGGAACGTACAAAAATGCAACGTTCGCTCCTTTATGATGTGGCGTAATGGCGTTCAAGTTGGTAGTATCACGCAGTCATGAAAAATTGCAATAAAAAATGCGTCCCTACATTATTTTGAAAAGCATTACTAGGAAATCACCAGGGTGAAATAGATAATATTTCATTGGTTATACGTCAAATATCCTTCACTCGTGGGACCTCTTCTCTTCTTCAGGAAAAATTCTCAAAAGTAAACTTCTTTTTAATTTTCAGAACTTTTTATTCTTTCAATGCTAATAGTGTGAGTAAATCTGTTCCAAAAGTTAATTGAGCGTTTATTTAACAGATTCAGGGTATTAACAAATTTGTTGATACGTTCACGGATGTTGTGGCAAATTGTTTAATATTTTGGAGACAGAGTCTTGGAAACGAGATTTGAGAATTCCGGCAGGATAGTCCGTAAATTAGGGGTCACTGATCATTCTCCAGTACTACATGAGTAAATTAGGGCATGAAGTACGACTTCGTGAGGAGATAAATGCTAACCGGGGCCGCCCGCTGTAAAAACAGCCAATTGAACAAAACATGCAACATCCGCTAGCCTCTATTTCATATATTTCTTCATTTTAACGGTCGTCAAAGCAATTTTGGATCACTAATATTAAAAGAAGAATATATTCTATTGTTCGCAATTTAAATTTTTCTCTCATATACAGGGCTAACGGCTATTGCATACTGAAATATTATATTATATTTTACATTTTAGAAGTTTATATTTAATGCATACAAAGAAAGCTTCCCTGATTGTTTACTTATTATTTCAAAAGAATAATGATCCCGTTACGCGTTGAGACATGCCTATACAATTTTATCAATTAATTAAAGAACCAAAAATGAGGAATTGGCGATTTTAATTTATAATTAGGAAGATTTATCCAACTGTAAAAGTGGCAAGTACATAGATCTTTTGAAAGTGGAAATTTTAATACCACTTATGTGTTTTCTTTAATTCTGAAGCTTTGAAAAGAATTAAAAACTTCCGATTCCTGTCATTGCTTTTTATATATATATTTATTGAAATGATCATAGTTTAATTTATTTAGTTTTTTGCTTTTTCTATAGTTGCCGTTTAAGATAAAATAATGTTTTCAACTCTGCATGGATGAGACATCTGACGCTGGTCCTTACACCATGCCGCATGCACACATACACGACGGGGACGATGGGTTCTGTTGAGAGGCTCCACTTGGCTCCCAACTCCGACGCACTTCATTCCTAACCTTTCTGTCCGTCCCGTTTTCCCCCGCGGGGGCAAGTGACATTCGCCCTGCCGTCTCATTGGGCCAACCGCGTCGACCCCTGCAAGTTAGTTCTATTCCAAAGCCGGCCTGGTGAAGACTTCCCAGGTAAACCCCCCCCCCCAGTACTTTGGCCTTTCGCGTTTCAAACATTTAATTTTAGCTCCCTAGATGACCGTCACTTAATGCTATATTGCAGAATGTTCTCTTTTTTAGCATCCTTGTATATATACGCAATATAAGATAACATTAATTGAGAGTCTTGGTGGTTATCTTTGCCAAACCTTTTATTTGAAAATTAACTTGTTATGAAGAGAAACGATATGCTAGATCTTCTTTTAGTACTCTGTATAGTCCCTATAGTAATTAACATCAGGCAATTTTGGGTGTTTAACTTAAACATCAAAAAGCTCAGAGTAAATAATTTACAGTAGGTGATATTGCAGGAAGCCATTAAAAACGTTTTATGTGAGTTGTTCCATGTTTGTTAAAAAAAACAGCCGAAAATTGATATAAGTCATCGTCAAACTTTTAGCTTGCCCAAAGTACTGTTTCCTATTTTTCGATATGACTAACCTTATCATTCTTATCGTAGTACACATTTTATTATAATTTTGATTAGTCCCTTTAGGAATTCCTCCGGTTGTTTGGTCGGCAGTTATCTGCCCCGAAGTGTTCTATTTCATCTCACCTGAGTAGAATGGATGCCGAGAAATTTGCATAATTTGTAGAAAGCTCTAATGAGAAATGTCGTATTTCTAAAACCTTGAAAGGTATTTTGGCTACTTTTTTCAGGCCGGTAGAATTTAGTTCGTAAATATTTTTTTTTTCACCATGATATCCATCGATTCACGGCCTCTCTGTTCGTTGGTGAAGCTAACATTGAATAAACATTCTCAGTTTTAATGAATTAGAATGCTTAAAATACAGCAAAATATCTAACACAGCATATTGACGATTCGTGGAAATGGGAAAAATAAATTTTGAATATCTCTTATATATTGATCTCAAAAGTGTTTTCCTTTGTTCAATGTTTTGGAAAAATTGATTTTTTATAATAATATATAAAAAATATTCACGCGGATCATTTTCACTAATATGAAACACAGAAAAGCTTGATAACTCACAAAGGTCGTCGTATGGGTACATAATTGCAGAATTCGAAATTCGCATCGGGTAATTGTGATCTGATTACATTTAGAGGCTTGCTGATCATAATTTAATTACATTTGCTAATCAGGTCACGAAATTTAAATTGTGATGTTCCATACTCTGACATTTAAGAATAACTAGCATACTTTTTACTGAAATATTGAATTTTCAAATGTCCATTTAGGCAATGCCGAAGGTTTTTCATTGACTCTAATTAGTAAAATGTTTATTGTTCTAAATTTTTTCGGTCATAAAAAAAAATTATCATGATTTTCATTTAGCCCTCATTAGGGCTAAATTATTGTAAAATACAGTTGCCTTTCTCATATTTTCAAAGCTGATGATTAATTTGCACTGCTGGCAATATAAAAGTTCGTAAATCTATCTCTAATTGAGGCTCACCACGGCCAAGAGGACGAGTGAGCCAGGGAGAATTGTGTGACACGCATTTAACCTGGGCGAGTGATTAAATACTCTCGACGAGAAATAAAGCTTTTTTATGCAAAATCTTTCTCGCCCATCCGTAAATCAGGATCATAATGATATTGTTTTCGTATCATCTCGCGACTCCCACAGACCTGGAAGGTCGTTCTCCCGGTTGCGGAGAATGTGGCGCGTAGGGCCGTGTGTCTCTCGTGGCATGCCTGGCGTGCGGCCGAACCGAGGTCACGAATTTGTGTAGCGACTTGAAGCATCGTCGTCCAAAGAAGGCAAAGGAGGTGCGACTCAATAAATTAGGGGGTGTTCTTTTTTCCCCGTCTTTCCCCACAACCACACTCCCTCAACTCCACGTCCTTTCCTAATCCTCATACCCTCCACCCTTCCTCGCCGGCTGCCGCTCAGCCACCCTTGAGGTATGTCCGATAAGCTCGTATTTATGGGCTGATTTTGCGTTTCCACAAACTTCCAGAGGGTCCCCATGGGTGCCTCTTTCACGTCTTGGCGTTACCAAGGAAAGTTAAGTGGTGTCTACCGAAAGATTGGGATTGGTGTAAGGTTTTTGGGTGGTTTACTCTGTGAGAAAGAGAAAGCTAGAAGAGAAAATAACAAAATTGGCGAGGTGACGGTGAGATAGGGGAGTGGCTTCCATTCACTCCGAATGTATTTGGAAGGAAAAAAATATAGGGTCAAATAAAATTTCCGTTCCTCTACCACCTTCTTCCTCCTACACTTTCCTTGAACAGATTCCGTTCTCCGGCAGGTAAAGAGCGGACGGATTCTCCTGGCGCTTTAGAACGGCATTACACGACAAGTTACTCGCATCGAAATGTGCCTTGAGGCATTCAAATGGTCGATTTCTGGCTACCGGCTGCCTCCCCAGATGTCACTCCCGATCCCGCTGCCGCTGATCCTCAGGGCTCATTCTCTCTCTCCCGTACACATCCCTTTGCCCCGCAATTTCAATGGCCCCGTCAGGGCCGGGTCTTGATCTCCTCTGCCCTCCCTTCGGTCACCTCTCCTCGCTCAGGCGCGGAATGGGTTGCATATGAGGAATGTCATTTATTCGGCCGGAATCCGATCAGTTTGACAAAACCCTCATGGGGGTGAATTCTATGCGCTTTTATTATTCAGCGGAAAGCTCCATTCACTCTTCCACCTTCGGTCCAAATTTCTGAAGAAAATAAGGTACAGAAAGAAGAGCATAACTAAAGGTAAGAGGACCAAGGGATGCACCTTTAACTGTATGCCTTTCTCGCGTACTTTTGTTAATTATGAAGCGGTATTTTATAAGCCATATCGAAAGCTATTTCCCTGTTATAGGTGCGACATGTACTAATTCATGAAATTAGTACGTTCAGAATGAATTAATTATATTTATTCCGTGAAAACCCCAAGCATACATTATATTTTTGCTGTCTGCACCAACCTATCTGCCCCACTTGAAACTATGTAAAACATACATTTTACCACCAGCATGCTAACTCAGGAATGTTTTATTTATAATATTTATTTCCTGCGGAGTCGCTGCATCATCGCAACATCTTATAAGGGAGGGTTTTATATGAGTGCTAAATGATCACCGGAAATAAAACATTATCTCTCAAATATTTTTCCAGTAATACTACCCACGCTTCTACCATTGCAATACCCTCAAGTTTCCGCCTATTTTCTGGTGTCAACGCGTCCCATCTTATTCCATAGAAGAAGCCAAGAAACATCCGATATTTGCAGCAGACACTCTCTACCCCCGCCCCCCTCTTCCACTCCCATGGCACAAGCGATCCTGTGCGCCACATTGCCTCCTGCTTTATCAATTATTAACAACTGGGAAATCCATTCAGCCGCCGCAATGGCACGTAAGAACGCAAAATAATTCGTGTGGAGATATATCGAGATTGCGATCGTGGTTTCTGCGTAAGCTCTGAGGTCATAGCCGTAGGCACATGCTGGATCAATTATATCAAGCATCGGCCAAGGGATTATTGAGGATATGGAAGCAGAGAAGTTTGGTGGCAAAGGAAAATCTTTGCCGTAAGTATTGGAGAGTTAAATGGTATTATGGTGAACAAAGATATGGATGGCGTTCGCGGTGAGCAGTCCATTTACGGGCGTCAATATTGTGTATGAATTTTTTGGCATGTGGTAAATTTATTAGCTAATGTATTCACGCCACCTTTCACATCTACAATATCGCATTCTGGGGAAGTCTAAATAATATATTCTCTTGAGATCTAAGACATGTGTATGATGTAGCATTCAATTTTAATATCGGTCTAATAATATCATCATCTGACAGGTCTGACAGGTGTACTTAGCCAATCGCACATTTCAGCGTATGATTTTCTGGAAATTCTTTGCCAGCATGATGTTTAGATACTCATTTGAAATCTACAATTCCTGTATATCTGTACCAATATGCAGGAGAAGTTTGGATTTCAAATGAAATTTTTCATGCCATTAAGACGTTGACTAGAACCGCATTCTGAAAAGTTCGCGCTATGATTGCTTCTATATGTATATGTCAATAGGAGTTGCAGTAGTACATGAGATTTTGAAGTTTTAACCGCATGCCAATTTGGAGCCCATATGAATGCAATATACATCTTTGCTACACGGCTCTGAAAAGGCTCGTGGTGGTAATTAAAAACGTTGATTTTCATGTTATCTAGAAAAAGCGTTGCAAAACAGGTTAAAGGTTTACGCGAACTCCCCTGGCAATAGTTCCCTAGTTAATCGATTGATCAATTATCCTGGCACCCAATAGTCTGCAATATTTATGTATGATTTTTAGAAAAAAATGAACACGGCCCTGTGCATAGATATTTTCCAATGTAGAGGTATTTTAATTTTATCTTTAAATGGAAATCATACCATGTATTAAGCAAATGCTGGTGACATTCCTGTACAAATCGATAGTCTTTCGATCTACATTTAATATTGCTAATGCTTAATACTATTAGAAATTATAAAAATTTACATGACACTGGGTATTCAGGTACGCTTAACTATTTATCCTTTTAAACCATAGATCTGTTTTCCTATCGTTCGTTTCAATGATGTTTAATTTTTGGATACTATAATACATTTACGACTGTAATGGAAATGGCAAATAAATTAAGTTAAAATGGAGCATTTATATTATTATGCTTAAGTATGCTGACAAATTACTCGTATAAACTTTAGCACGTATTAGAGGCAACTCAAGTCACTATACGCTGACAACAAACAAGGGTATCATTTTTAGTATAGATGATTTATCTTCTGTGTGTGTATAAATTTAATTTAAATGATCAGTCAATCAATACTGTTATCTATTTTAAAGGTATTTTGAATATTAGTTACTGTAACTATGGCACTCAAATTATTCATTTTGAGTCAGTAAATATCAGAAAGTACTAATTTAGCTGCCCAAAAACTAGTTTCTACGAGACAAGCTCTCATCTAGGAATGCTAGGCATCCTACTATATTTATATATTCTCTAAAAAAACTTTAAAAATAATTAAAACTGAAAATATGCATATTTAGTCATTTGATCACACCCATGCAACCAAAAGTAGTTTTTATGTCGTTCTCAAGACCCTTCATTTTGTTCGATCACGTCGCAGGGATAACCATTGAAATGGAAGCCTGCATCGAGCTGAGAATGCATTAATTTTTCAAGGAAAGATTTTTTTTTTTAGATTTACCGGTATGCTATCTTTTCCGTGTTCCCAATGTCATATGCATTTTCCTTCGAAAATGAAACCCAGAAATTTAACATTTTATGCCTAATGCGACCAATCAGACAAAGAAGTGAATTTTTTGCTTGCAGAAACACAGCAAAGAGTTTTCTGTGGGAAGAGTTATTTCTTTTTTCCAGTTGCCTTGAAGATGTCAGGTTGCGTAGGAAATTATTCTCTGGCGTGGTATTTTGCGTTCCTAAACCTGAGGATGTGTAATGCGTGGATCAATATTACTGTGATAAAGAAAGTGGCTATCGGTGTGGCATCCCAATACTGCTTTCATATTAAAAGAATTCAAAATCCTAAATGATTTCAAGTAAAATATTTCGCATACCATCCAGGTTGAGTAACGCGGCTGGGCAAAATATTCATAGGGGCGGTGTTGATCAGTAAGGAAACTAAATTCATTGAATATCATATATAAGTAGTAAATTGCTGGGTACTCTCATTTATTTTAGTGTAATGTTACTCTACAGAGGTATAACCTGGATAAATACAAATGGCTGAGAGTTTACTATTCTGATTGGCTAATTTTACCTCTCAAAACATGGACTCTCAACATATCTGAAAAAATGCGTAAAACCACTTCGGTTATTTATAATCTGCTATGTTGCAGTATAAGTACTGAAAATATCTTTCTTTTTTCCTGTTTCTAACTCGTTATTGTGACAAAGATCTCTGTAAATATAATGATCACATGGTAGCTCAACAGAATAAACTTGATCTATAAATTACGTAACTTTTAGATCTATATATTTTTCCGCTCAGCCCACGGGAGGTGTTTAGTAGCCATTGGGTTTGTTTAGTAGCCGTTAGTGAGCACAGTATTTTTTATCTTTATTCCAATCGATTATATTTTTGTAGAAGTTCAAAATTTCGTATTAGAGGTTTCTTCTGCTGATTATGTAGTTTGCGAGTGGGAAAGTATTTCTTATATTAATCACATGGGCAGTAAATTTCTTCCCAATTTTCCTAAAGTTCTTGCCAAAAAATGTAACATTGAACTAATATTGTCTTCTGTGCATTAAGTTTAAATTAGATTTATTAAAATTTATTATTAAATTAAATTTTAAATTATTTATTAAAATATTAATCGGGATCGACTCAGTACTCCATAAATCGCCGAAAGGGCGTATGGCGGGGGTGAAAGGGTGCCATATTTACATGTACAACCAAAATTACTTGTGCAACTCTCAGTTCATGCATGTATTTGAAAATGTATTTTGACGTATATAAAAACACTAGTACATCACATCCTTGTCATCATCGTATTTCTATTCCAAGTTTCAAACAAAATTTAGACGAATCCTGTTCTTAAATGAAATTATTCACGAAATTATGCCGACTTGTTTCTTTCTCTTTCTAAAGCAAGAGTTAATAATTTTTTTTAGGGTTTTCAGATTATCAATCAGAATGCAAGGTGAGTTGTAACCACAGCGAAATAGCGCGAGTTCGTAAACCTTCTGATCAGTTACTTACCCATAATTACTTGCTGAATCGATGTAAGCTGATTGCATATTCGTACGAACACTACGCATGTTTTCTAAATGTAAAGCATTTTCAACCGTGTATTTCTAGTATTTTTGAGGTTCTTTTTCTTTCTTCCAGTCTTCGTACATTCAAATTCTATTTTAGCTCGATATATTTTTTCGCGTATTTCTGTCGGGATATGATATCAAACAATATTATTGGGAACCTCGTTAGAAATAGATTTTGAGCCCTTTATTTTTCTTTCAGCTGGGTATTTTATCTTAATAATTGGTGAATAGTATGTTACCTTTTTGTTTTTTTTAGAATCGATTTTCTGGATCTGAGGGAAATGAGGGAGCATTATGGTTACCTCGAGAAGACCTAAGACTTCATCTACCAAACGGGATCTAAAAAATCAAGCATTTGTTGTAATTATCGCTCTTTTATGCCCATCCTTCCCTCCATCTCACCTTCGCGCTGAAAATCCTTGGTGAACTTCCAAATATCCTTTTTCTACTATCCCTCTTGGCCCACAAATGGTGGGGGATATCCTTTTCCCCTAAAGCCCGTCTAGAATGTTTCCGGAAAAACATGGCGATTTACACTCAATTGATCGCCTACCTCAACGCTCCCGTCAAATATCAGATACCAACCCAAAGTCCAGACGCCCGCACAACGTTGACTTTCATTCTTCATTTTCTTCAGTTTGTTTGACCCATCAACCGGCCAGGAGTGACGTAGTTGCGGCGGACTGTTATCACCTGTCCGCCTGTGGCCCACTTGCTCTTGCGTGTTTCATCTATATCTGCATCTGGTACCGATCTGGTCGCCGAAAGACAAGTGAAATGGAATAACTCACCACGATGCATTCGATGCGATCATATTTGCATGTTACTATAATAATAGTGTAAAGTTATATAATTCAAACAATGGTAATAAAATTGGCAAACAGCATGACGTGTACTAGAGTGGCTGATTTTTTGTAGGATAGAGTAATGAATTCAAATATGTGCCATAGTAAAAACAACTATGCAGTTATCACAATTTTTGGATACCTTATACATAATTCTTGGTCAGTCCGGGGAAGAAATACATTTGAAACTTAATCATTTTACCTTTTATCTTGCTATTTTTCTGATCAATGCCATACTTCATGGTGTCATGTTAGTCAAATATTCCTCATGTCATGAAAAAGAGACCTTAATTCAATCGCCTAAGAGGTTCAATCAACACATTTACTTTCGGCCGGTAAGATTTTTACATCCTAGTATTTGCTTCAATTTTAGAGCTGTTTCCACCCAACGGAGGTAAATGGTACATATGAATCAAGTTTGAATACTAAGGCTGTATTCTTTAACTGCCATACTCTCTGGCGATCAATGAAAAGGTACCATGTCGCTTGATGACATCCTTTCCTCTAATAATATCAAAGTCATATAAATGACAAACAGCGTGAAATGAATATTAATATGTTGCAAGCAATTTTTCCATTAAGCTCCGTTCATCCATGAAGTTCTATCAACATTTACTCAATATTATCGTATTGATTCAATTTTATCTGACATTCCGTTTTTCATAAAAATGGTTTTCAGCAGTTAAAGAATGTCTCCAGTTTAACATGAATGGTTAAAGCGGAATAAATGGAAACATATTGATTGCCAACGGTTAATTATTGATTTAGGCGTATCGGGACACTTCTACATCTGCTTCTTCTTAATATCCCGCAAGTGACCGCAAATGGGTGTGGCGGGGGGTGTTAGGGCACCACCCATAACATAGAAAATAAAAAAACCGCATGCAAAAGCCACAAATTTATACAATCGACAAACAAAACGTGGCATGTATTCATGCAAAAACCCTTACAACCCACAGGTATACAAACACACAAACTACGAACTAACATACACATGCCCCTACAAATATACCCGAGGTCTTTGTAATGTTTAATTTCTTCCGATTGGTAAATTAAATGTTATTATTATTACTAAAGTGACTTCGGTTTCTTACTATTATGATTCCTGATCGTTCAGGGAAAGAAGGAGTATTTGTATCTATCAGTACTAGAATTTTTCTCCCTTATTTCATCTTTGTAGTCTGATCTACCAAAGTAGTGTGGGGCCATAATAATTCCTCTGGTGTAATTGTTAAACTCGTTTGTTCTGAACCTTTCTAAAAGTCTGTGTCTTTCCATATATCAAGTGGATCCTAGCCTGAATCCCTTAAGAGACCTGTCACACTTTTGTTCTTATTATAAAAATTTGTAACGAATCTGGCAGATTTTTTCTGGACTCTATTTAATTTTTTTGCCAAATTTTCTCCCGAGAATCACTAATACTTCAGCATGTTCCAAATAAAGTCTAACTAGAGCAAATTAACGCCTCTCTTTAACTTTCTCATCATATTTCCCCACCAGCCTTTAACTGAAGCCGAGTTTCTTTAAAGCGGATCCGATTACTGTCGTGATATGGGCGTCCCATGAAAGGCGTGGTGTTGGAACAGTCCTCATATTGATTGGCCGTAGTTAGTACTGAACCCTCTACTTCATAGTTCATGCCCTGTTCGCCACTTCCTTTGTTCCAAAATTTCAAAACAGCGCATTTATCTTTATTAAGCATTAATCCCCATTCTTTGCACCAATCCGAGAGTATGTCTAAGTCCCTAGAAAATAGTTAGTAATTAATTAACAATTTATAAGAAAACTTTTTGAAAATGTCACGCATTGAGTACAGTAAATATCTATTTTTGTACAAAATTGATTAGCTTCAGGCGTGATGTGGTGGAATTCGAATATAATGAATAACTGATTGTAGCACTTTTCCACTTGATATATTTTTTTTAATTTTACGACCGGGTTTCGATGTATTACATCACCTGATGATGTAATACATCGAAACCTGATCGTAAAATAAAAATAATTATCAAGTGGAAAAGTGCTACGATCAGTTATACATTATCTATTATTGTCGTTAGCAAAGTAATTATACTTTCTAATAATTCAAGTGTTGTAGTTATACTGAAATCAGTTATGACTATTTTTTATTGGAGCAACTCTACTTACAGCAGAAACTCTACTGAGCATAGTTGCTATGAATACTTGGTAAATAAATTATAAAATTTGGACTTTTTCATCAGTATATTATTCAATACCATAGTGCAGACACATTCAGGATAAGTTAATATGTGGGTAAACGAAATAATTAAAAATTTGGTATGATATGTTAACAATTTAACGTTTGGGCAATCTCATATTAATTATGTCAATTCAAGAGTGTTAGACGTATCCTCATTCCTTAGACGATATGTCGTCTTTGAGCGCATATAGCGTATCCTAATGCAGCGCTTGAGAAGCTTAACTAATGGAACTTTATTTTTAAATTTATCAATCATTGTGATTAAATCATTGTCATCAAAACATTTTTTCGGAGAATGTAATGTGAAGAGTCTGTGCATTGAAATTCACACTTTTCTTTGCCGTCGCACTTGTTTTATTCATCATTCATTTTACACCCTAGTGTTAAGGTATTCTTCCTTCTTTTCCCTCTATTATTTTAAGAGGGTAGCCACATATATTAAAGTAGTTTATTCCTTTTCTAACATTTCGATCTTCTCTCCCTTCTCCATTAAAAATAATAATTGATATTGTATTGTAGGTAGTTAACATGTTTTATATGAAAGGAATGTGTTCTCTCTCAAGGATTCTGTAATTTTCAAATTTCACCTTTAGCCAAGAAGTTCCAACCTTCGAATATTTGATGACTTATTTTAGCCCTTTACATCTCTTCTCTGACGCCCAAAATTGTGGCCATATTCACAATATGCTTAAAAGGTGGAAGAGGTAAATGAGTAACTTTGGGGAAGATTGAGGAAGATCAGGTGTTGGTAAAAGTCAAATCATCAACAGAATAGGAAATATCCGCTAGACGTTTAAATATTCCTTCATAATCTTTGATTTTTACAGAAATTTGTTTCAGAAAAGTGTCACTTCTGAAATAACCTATGCCTGAAGTGAATCAGTTTATTAACATGCATGAAAATTAAGATTTTTAAGTTTTTATATAGCTTTTCCCTAAAAAGAAATAAATGATAATGTGAGTAGTGTTTGTTGGTTTTCGGTTTATCCTATATACTAATTTAAAGAATACTGTGGAATAAAACCTTATTTATCAAACTGGAGCTCTCTTTCATAGATGAGGGTAAAGCTCAGCGTGTGCAACTTGCGCATCAGGGTAATATTTTGGGGACACTTCCTTTCCTTGTTTCACAATTAAGTTTAAACACCAGGAAAATCACACAGCTCGAGCAAAGCTTAGACTGCCCAAAGAGAGATCCGGTAGCACACCTCTTACCCTATTCAATCGACTGCCAACTCAAGCGTCCTCCCACCTTTATGCATGTACTAACCCGCTCGCTGACGATTCAGAGGCCAAGCTGGCATAGGGAGTTAGGATGATCCAAACCGGATCTGGCTCAGTCGAAGAGATGCACCCCCAGGTCATACTGCCCGAAATTTTCGAAATTAAATCAAAGTACAAACGCTTAAATCCGGGCAAATAAAACAGTAGCCCATGACCTCAAGGCGAGCATTTCACAGCAGGTTGATTTGCACAAAATACTCTTAACTTAGTAAATTCTGGGGCAATAGATAATGCGTGTGTAGCCGCCATTAATGCTGCCAGGGCTTTCGCTTCAAATATGGCCTTTTCCTCGAGCAGCCCCCAAATTTCCGTTGTCCATTCGGGAATAACCCATTTCATTTGATATGGTGTTGCATCGGAGAAAACATCTATGGTGAAAGAAATGCTTGAGAATATTCTAGGTCAGTGCCATAAATGTTCAGTCCATAACTCTTTTGCCTATCTTACCTGACGACGAGCTAGATCACCCCTTACGAAATAGGCCAATGCCATGATAAACAAGCACCAAGAAATAAAAGTAATGGCTTTGGGAACATCTTTTTGCCGTATTTACTTCTACAACTACATCTACCTAATAACCAGCAAACCGTCGCAGGGGCGTGTGGCGAGGGGTTTTAGGACACCACCCGAAATTAAGAAAGAAAAAAAAACCGCATGCAAAAGCCACAAATTTCTACCATCCGCAAAAAATATGGCATACACTCATGCAAGTACACATACACACCACACACATGCAAACACTCAAACCACCAACTAACATTTACATGCACCTACAAATACACCTAATATCCTTGCAATGTCTAATTGGTTTTCCGACTTGTGTATTCAATGTTTTCAATATTTCCAAAGGGACTTTGGTTTCTTACTATTATGATTTCTGATTTTTCAGAGAAAGAATACTTAATCGTTGAGATAATACATTGCACATATTTTAGAGAGTTCTGTGTCAGTTTCAATTCCATAAGCACTGTATTATCCTTAACCCCTAAGTTATTGCATTAGTATCGTTGGGGACAATACACTATTATCCTTCCATTTAATCGTAAAACCCAAATCAGTTACCAAAATGAATAATACTTCATCAATACACTTTCCAAAGACGGAAAAATAAACAACCAATCATCTTAATAACCAATCCTTGGGAAATAAACGCCTACTTTCTGGTCAGTAGTCTATCGCTCAACCCCCTCAAATTTTCTTCACAACCTTGTGTAGTGATGATGGAATCTCTGATAAACTAAAGTATATAATGGTCTACTTACTTGAAATGGTGCTCCAGTTTTCACACAACCAACGTAAAGTATGTCTTTTTGGGTCACCAATTTATATGATATTAATTGAGTCGGTGTTTACATTTCAAGCAAAATGAATGAGATTTTCGAAATGTTGAATTTAAGTACATGAGCAAAGCAAGAGATTTCATAGATCTTTTGAAATTAATTAACTTAGCATCCTAGCTAAAGAATCTGATGGGAATCCCATTTACAATACTCTGATCCCATATCAATAAACATTACCCTGAACTTAATTTTATTCATTAAAAGTAATTACTGCAAAGGCTTAAAATGAGTAAGGTTATGCAGTTGAATTCAAGGTAGCTTAAAATATTGTTATTTCATATTATTTTTCGAATATTCGAAGGCGGACCATACGATCTAAATTATAATTCAACTATCACGTCTTAATAACCCAAACTTTCCCTAAAGCCATGAGAATTTTTTTTTACTTGATATAACTTGGAAACTGTAGGACGCATAGGAAAATGAACTCGCTTCCTTACCTTAATGCTGAGTGTAGCGAGACGTATATATCATTCAATGAACTAATTGAAGAAAATTTTTGTTTTATTTTTAAGTATGTAAACGCTGGATGTATATTTTTGTGTTTTATTCTAAGCAAACAAGGAGAAATTCATTTCGCTTCTTGTCAGTACTTCATGCTTCGTTTTACGGCACAGCACTACAATTTTTCTCTCTGGAGCAATTTTCTACCTTCAATTGAATCAAGACAGTTCGTTTGGCTCCCATCATGAATAGTCACGTAGTAGCAACACGAGGCCCTAACTAAAGTTCATCGAAAAGCATTGGTTAAATTTGGAAAACTATATGTCCTTTACACAAAACACGCCCCTTTGGCGCGGATAAGAGCCTAAAATTTTTGATATAAAATGCACCACAGAAGCAATCAGCCCCATAATTATGAAATACTGCCCCACCAAAAAGCAGTTTCTTTCACAGAATTACTCGTATCTTCTCCTAATTCTAAGGAAACGAAAGGGAAGGAAAAGTGAATTATAGCCCTCTTAAAACATGTATTTATATTTTCCCGTGAGTTCTAAGGGAGATTTTTTTCATCAGACCCGACGAGTTTCTTATAATTTTTCCGCGCAACACATATATTGGACGCAAAACTCTTCAGCTCATTCAACATTGAACGCCCCTTCTCGTAAAACAATGGCATGCTTTTTTAATTCTGGAGCACTCCTGGGCGCGGCGTGCATATTAGTATTCATCCATTCCCACTTAATTGCCTACCTCGCTGCCTCCGTCCTCATTAATCTTCACTATCACTCTGGAGAGTAAATGCAGACAAGTTGACGCACGGATGAGAAAGCCATGGACTTGCTGCGTAAAAAATCTCACGACGTGGAGCGCGGCGATGACGCCCCGATGCCCTCGATGGCCCCTTAAGGCTGACCGTGCCACCGGTGAAAGGCCCGTGACGATGAAAGTGTGAAATGTTAGTAAATATTATTCTTTTAAATTATCATAACTGTATAATGGCTATACCTTTTGTCTCCGACGAGACTTTTATTTTTTGTGTACCGCCCTCAGGCTACGTCACCACGCATCGCAGTTGGTTACAATTTTCTGCCTACATGGTGCGTCGGGGGAATTGAGGGATAGGGGTTGGGCCGTACAACGTAGGGGATGGAAAAGTGGATGACGTGAGCGTGAAATGAACAAAAGACGCAAGGCTTTTGTGTTTGGAACCCTTCGGTCCCACTCAGGACTTTAATTAACGTGTTTAAAAATTCGTGTTTTATTTCGGTTTGCCTACTTCGCATTTCGAAATTACGTCAAGTGATTTGAATCCATCTGTAGAAAAGGTTATGTGCCGGATTAGATAATATTTTTTAGAAGTAATTAGGACCAGTGAAATCATAAAAAGATAAAAATTATCCAGAAAGTAATTAAAAAAAAGTCTGTAGGAAATATAATACATTTTTATGTATAAAATAATAAGAAACGCAAATCCAAATTATTCAGGAAATGTTTCCATTGTTCATAACCCTCATATAATATGTTTTTCTAAGTTTATAAATTTGATTCATATTACAACATGAAATTTCAGAAACCGTCATGTTCTCAATACTTTGTTTCAATGGTACGAGGATTGCCGCAAGTGATATCCAATAACCGTTTGCAAGCTCAGCACAATAAGTTCTAGGGGCTGCTCTATAGAATATGTTTTATGAACCCAAGGGAAAAGCTATATTAATTAATAATCTCGCAAGTTTCCCCAAAGTATATTTTTATGAAATATTAAAATAGGAAATCAGAGTAGGGTGAAGTAACCTTTTTTTTGGAGGTAATAAAAGAAAAACACAAAATTATTATGTATGAATACTTAGATCAAACAGAAAAAATTTCAGAGTCTGAAAGCACCGTATTAGAATTAAAGGTGTATATTTCCTTTAAGTTAATTTTAATAAACTTTATACAAGTAGGTTTTATGAGAATTGAACATTTTCCTAATTGAAAATCCTAGCTACAACTTTGAAGACACGTACAGACTGCACCTGTTTACTACGCATACGCTTATAGATGTGTCCCATGTTAGCATAAAGGAGGCCAAACCAAAATGAATATAAATGAAGGATTTTCTTAATAAGATATCTATGTTGAACGCGATATTGTGTAGAACGGCTCCGAACAAACGATACATTTGAAGTCTGTGGATTCGGGAAACATTAGGTCGTATCCTTTACTGAAAATGCATGTGTATTAAATATCCGTTCTCGTATTCTGTTAGCCTAAACCAAATACCGTGCATGAAATTGACAACTTATTCTATTATCATATTATAATTAAAGATTATGTTAATAATCTTGATTAACAAAATATTTTCAAATAGGAACTAAATCCTCTGATTCGCGAGAGAACTTCTTATATCCAATAAGGACGAGAGATAATCCGGTTTACTGCACGTGATATTTTAAAATGTAGTGATTTTGTTTGGACCTGATGACCCTTAGGGTCCTACAACAGCATGTCTCTTATCTTAAATATGCTACTAGATTTTAGTATTGGCCAGGCGCTATCATTATCGGCATATTTTCCCAAGAAAATCGATTAAAACCGTCGTCGACAGCTATATCAAATAGGCCAAAGCTTAGTTTCCAAAAGAAAGAACATGCGCTTAGTACACGTACTCGTTAGTGAGGCGGATGCTGAAGTTTAAGGCCCTATTGGGTGGGAGCCATGTTTTTGTTTCAGGTTAAAACATTTGAGGAACGCAACGGGAAAATAAGTCATTGTTTATCAAATAACAGTCCTTTATTCGGTATTCAAGCCAGAAAAAACGTGGTTCAGCCCATTAGGACAGGGCAGTGTTTGGACATATGCTCGGAATTAGGATAGACAAGACCTCCAAATTTGTCATTTAAGGTACGCGTTGTACTGCCAAGTTGACAGCAAAAAATAAACAAATTATGGAATAAAACTTCAAATTTTGGGATAATACGAGGGCAATTCGAAAAGTAAGGTCTCCTATTTTTTTCAGAAAATATCAAATATATTCTCGACTTTCTATGCATCGTAGGAAAAGCTGAGCATTAACTATTGTTCTATATAGTCACCTTGACAATGAATCACTTTTTTTATCCTTGTAAGCATCTTTTTAATACCGGCGTCGTACCTTTCTCCCGCCGCGTCACGAAGGCAACTGACGACTGCTTCTTGGACTTCCTCGTCTGACTTGAATCTATGTCCTACAAGGTGTTTTTTGAGAGCGGGAAACAAGTGGGAGTCGCTGGGGGTAACGTCCGGGCTGTAAGGAGGGCGGTCGATGATATCGAAGCCGAATTCATTGAGTAGGGTGGTCGTTTGATGTGACATGTGCATGTAGCTGTGGACGTGCATTGTCATGGTGCAAACACCTTCCTTTGGTGAGACACCTTGTGGTAACCGAGGACCTCCGACACAATATTCTGCACGGAGAAGTAGCCTCTCTCTTCATTAAGGCCTTTCTTTATCTCATGAAGGGTAATTCTCCGGTTAATGCGCACCCTCTAAGTCAATTGGAGCTACCGTAGATTCCGGCAAACTCGGCCGCCCCGACCGCTGCTCATCGGGGGCGTTTTCCCGGCCATCAAACTCTCTGCACCACTTCCGCATGTTTTTGATGTCAATACACTTCTCACCATACACTTCCACTAAATGGTGATTAATTTATGTCGAAGATTAGTCGTCAGTCGGCTTCACAACGTGGTGGGAGAAAGGTACGACGTGAATTAAAAAGCTGCTTACAAGAATACAAAAAGTGATTGATCGTCAAGGCGACTTTGTAGAAAAATAGGTAAATGCTGAGCCTTTTCAAGGATATACGCAAAGTATAGATTAAATTTGATTATTCATGAAAAAAATAGGAGACCTTACTTTTCGAATCGCCATCGTATTAATTGCAGGGGATACAAGTAATTCAGATGATGGTAAAAATAAAATGGTGTAAGGTACGAGGGCCATCCGGAAAGTAGTACCCGTTCGTGAAATAAAGACACAAAAGTAAATATTAACAAACATAAAAAATTTTATTTGAAAGAGGATACTTTAAACTACTTCTCAACATAATCTCCAAGCAAATTAAGGCATTTGTCATAACGTGTGACAAGTTTCTGTATTCCTGCTGCATAGTCCTTCGCCGCCAGCTCATTGAGATACGCGAGGGACCCATCTTGCACAAATTTTTGCATAATGCAGATGGTGTTTAACAATTTCATGAACAATTGTTCGAGAAACATAGGGAAAATGCTCACAGATGTCATCAATTGTGACGCGCCGATCGTTCCTCACGAATTCGTCAACTGAGCTCACCAGTTGGTCTGTAATGACAGACGGTCTCCCCGAACGCTCATCGTCGTGTGTGTTCCCCCTCCCCATGTTGAAGTTGCGACACCACCGCCGAACAGACGACTCGTCCATTACATTGTCTCCATACACCTCCTTTAATTGGCGATGAATATCACATGGGCGAACGTTTCTTGCATTGAGGAATTTAATCACTGCCCTCACTTCACAACTGGCGGTGTTCTCAATTTTTTTAAACATTGTAAACAATCACAGAAACAACACAGGCAATGCTAGCGTCACGCAACTTGGCTCAGAGAAGGCAGACAAGCCATTGAAGCTATCTGACCTCGTCCAGCGGCTACTCGCGTCGTCAGCACTTCATGCGGCACGAACGGGTACTACTTTCCAGATGACCCTCGTAGAAGATATGTCCGGATTGGGATAAATGAGGTGAATAGGCAAAGATAACTAAAACTATAGATTCGTAGCAGTTGAGGCGGGTAGGAGAAGTGACCATAGTTAGCCAAAGTAATTAAAAAAAGCCGAGAAATAAGTACTAGTGATTGATATAATTTAGCAGAGAAAAACTATGATGACAAACCCAGGTTGGTATAAATAAGTATTCCTTGCAATAGTCCATTTACCCGGAAGGTTTCTTGTGATAAAAAATCAATAAAATAATTGGAAACGTATGTGGGATGAAACAACTGGCAGTGTTTGGGTATTGAAAAATTTTTGTTTGTGAAAGGAGGAAATTGAGTGTTGTAGGAGAATGAGTTTAGAAATTAGGAATAAACCCAAGGCAAAAGCATCTACGTTTAGCAGAGCAAAATATTTAATGATAACTGTAATCTGATTTGTTCACAACCAGAGGCACGTTTCAAAATGTGAAGTGAAGAGAGAGAAAAAAAAGTGACATCTACAGACATGTAGATTAAATCGCTAGCAGATATAGGCTTTAGAGTAGCGTTGTCGTCTAAACCAGATTTCTATGATGTGTAAAGATTTAATCACGCATGCGTAATTTATGCATGAAATGTATTTAAAAATATGACAACGTAGAAAAGGGGGTGGGAGAGCACGAAAGTCGAGGTTTGAAGACAATAAGAATAAAAAAGAATAACTACATCGAAATAATCACAGAAAATCTCAGGGGGGGAGGGTTTATAGGGCTAGAAATATAAAATAAAATGTTTAGCTTCAAGAAAGAAGAAAGATATAGCTAGAGAATAAAAAGGACTATTTAAGTTAGCGGGAAGAGCAATGAAAAATATGGAGATTCGTGTATTTCTGAAACAGGCAAATGTAAAAGCATCATATTTGTAGTTGAGCGAATTTAAAAGTAAGTATAATACTTATCAATTCAAATAATGGAATGGGACAGGGCACTAGTTAGTCAAACCGAAAGGTAGTTAGTGATTTTTCAAGTTTCTAAGCGGTAATAAAGAAAAGTGTTAAGGAGGAAATTACGTGTTGTGGTCTAAAAGGCTCTTTTAGGTTTTTTTCATTATTTTCATCATAAGAGGTGGCATAGACGACACTCTTCTGGTGAAACTGTCACAAAAATTGGAAGTATTAAACTTTTGCTAAAACGGAGCTCGTGGTCTCTGCGCAAAAATCAGCATTACATATTATATACCCCCAGTCTGTCAAATGTTACGTAATCTGCATGCAAGTGTGTACAGTTTCAGGAGAGTAGTTTATAAAAAGAGGGTCACGGTAATATAGATTTTTGGGAATCAGTCATTTAAATAATTACACCGTTAAAAGCAATGTGACAGTGTTTTTGTTTACCATGTGCTTCATTCAAGTAAAAAAAAATATTTAAATGTGAAAAATTTGTTAAAATATACATTTTTCTTTGTGTTTCGCGTATTTTTTGCAATGTTTTTGCTCAATGCGATCAAAGTAAATGTAGGATTGATTTTCTGAACCAGATTGAATGAATACTTAATGATTTTTAATAAAGATGTAACATTTCGTTCTACAGGTTATATAAAGTTTTCCTGAGTAACGATCTAATCCATCACTTAGAGGACAAGGTTGAAGAAATTGTGAAGAAAATATTTCTAGGTATTAACATACAAAAGAATTTCTATACGTTCTAATGAGTGTTTCAACGAGTATGCACCGCATTAATTGCTTCCATTGAATTGGCCTGGCAAGGAAATGAACTCTAATTAGCAATGCCTCTCTACGGGCATTAAATACTATATAACATCTCCGGAAATCATTTGGTTTATGAATTTAGCGATTTGATTAATTTGTTGCAAATGAAGTGTATGAAAACTGATCTATTATTTCTCAGCTTTGTCCAAATATTCCTCTACGCTTCGAAATATTTGTAATATGCCGACATGTATTGTATGCCGACTCTAGAAAATAATATATTTTTGACGTTTCTAAAATAAGAAAATTGACCGATAAAGTTTAATTGATACAGCAACTAGCACGCAAAGTTTTTAGTGAATGAGTTTGAGTCTGAACCAACATCAGTTAAAATCATATTTTAAGGCACCATCCGTGATCACATTTTCTCTACTTGACGACCAAGTGTGTGAATTGAATATAAAATCGCATCTAGCGACGTCCCACGGTGATCCTGGTACAAAAATAAAATTTGAATTTGGGCTTATGGCTGACAAATCACATCAAATTGTCTTATCCTTATTTTTTCTAGAAAACTACAAGTTATTGTTTAATTTTGGCGTCAATATGATAAACTATTGTACATCACTTATAGTTATTGATGCCATTTTCATTGAAACAGATTGTGGTGTATAAATCGTTAGCTGGTAAATCCTCTAAACATGCGTATATACATTTATATAATAGCATAACCAAAAAATGGCAAAAACAAAATTTGCATCAAATTAGAGGTACCATACCCGGAATATAATGGCACCCATTGAACACAAAAGGTAAACCAATTAGATCTTTTATAATAAAATTATTACAGAACGGTTTGATACAAATTAAATTAAATTTAAACATTTTTCTTCAATACAAAGTTTCTATAGTACTAAGTAGAGATTTTTACATCATTTTGTCACCCATTCAGCATTACTGTGTGATGAAATAATATTTAAAGAATGGTAATTATTCCCTTACCGAATATGGTTTGGATTAAGGATGTCTTTTGCTGAAATTCTTTGTAGCTATGAACCGAAAAGCATTACTCTTATGACAAATAGATGCGAAGTTAATTGTTCATAAAAATATGACTTTCAGCACCACTTAGTAGATATTTTACTTAATATTTTGCAGTTTTGCCCTTAAAACTTTCGTACTGAGTGAAGTATTTTACATTTTTTGCAGTGACTATCCTTTTTTTGCTAAAAATATGTTTTTTCCAACGAGGAAAGAGATATTTTAGCGACCTATTTACCTTCAAATAGTAAAATTACTTCAAAAATTGTCATGTTTCTTTCTCAATACATTTCAATTTTTTTATTACATAATCAAAAAATCAAATATTTAACTGGTCCAGAATTGAATTCCTGAGGAAAGTGTGGAACATTTGTTGAAAATACCATAATTCGCAATTGACTTGCGGTTTTTGTTGTCTTTATGAATCATTCTGTAAATTCCTAGAGGAATAATTGCAAATAGCTGCATTTAGTGGTCATTTTAACGTGAATTGCTGTTAGCGATTTCATGCATAAACTATGCCACGCGTGCGCGTTTCCTTCACCCTCCCACTTCCAACCTCATCGACCCCTCCCGTGCCATCCTCGCCACTTAACCCCTCAGCTCCCCATTTCAATCCCCTCTCGGATCTCTGCGACGCTTCGCCATGTAGGTGAGAGGAAGTCCCTCGTTTCCTTCAATACCCCTCGTCCTGTGGCGGCCCTCTCACTAATGTTGCCATTCAACGCCATTTCCGATGGGTACTGGCATTCTCTTGTCCTTCCCGCCGACCCGTTCCCTGGTCGCTCTATCCTCTCCCGCATAATCCTTTCGTCATCGTGACCGTACTTCTCATTGGGGGAATGAAGACTGGGCACCATTTGAACGGTAGTTACACCGCAAATATTCTGTTCACTTGGCCCCACCGTTTGACCTAAAAGTGCGTGACGTTCAGTCTGAAGCATATGTTTCCCTCAGATGTTCGTCATGTTAATCAAGTTTAGGGATTCTGAGGTGTATTTAACGTGCCTAAGAGCTAACACCTTTCTGTTTTTAATTTGAAAATCAACTATTCTTTTTATAACGATGCATTAACAAGAGATTTTTATGCAGCGTACACCGAGAGGAATTGTATGTCTTTGAGTATGACACGTATTGCTGTTAACTAGGTATATACGAATTGAACGAAATCCATAAACAATTTTCTGGGTATCAACATGATTAATGCATATAAAAAATGGATAAACGGATACAAAAAGGACCCAGAGAAGGTAGTGATGTTCGAACCAACGTAAATGTTTTTTGAAATGAAAAGGTCATAACTTTAGTCCGCTCAAGGTGACAGCATTTCTTGAAGGCCTACTCGCGTTTTGAGTCACTTACCGCAATACTGTGAAGCGGTTGTACTTGTGAATATTTAGTGTGCCATTTGAACTTTACCTTTGAAACAGTTTACGAAATACTCTAAGTTTGACCGAAAACGTTGTTTAAATTTCAATATTTTCTATAATTTAATTTTTGTAATGTATACTTTGTTTAAATTTCCATTTTAATTTTGTTCATAAAACATATCATTACTATGCATAATTTAAATGAAACATAATACATTTCGTTCATGGATAATGATACAATTTCAACGTATGGTGATATCCTAATTTTTTTACGGTCATTTTGCTTCATTATCCAATGTTTCATTCGACTTTAGAAGGTTCTCCACAACTCATTGTGGAGCTAAAAAGTAAGAGATACATTTAAGCATTGACCCGATGAGTCATAGATATTAGGGGAATAATTATCATTGTGTTAAAAATTCCAGTAACATTTTTACTTGTTTTATAAACGTCTATATTTAAAATTATTAAATTCCTCATTCCTTTCAAACATTTTCATGGATGGGCTCAGGGGAGAGGTTATTGTTCCGTTTTTCTGTCACAACTTTCTCACCAAGTTAAACTAGTGTCTTTCTTTAACGCCCACACCGTACGTTTTCTCTTGATGTACACGTTCAAAGTTAGATTGAGTTTTCCTCACCACGGGATACTTCATTGTTTAATTTCCCCTGCGCCAAGGTGGAGGGGTAGTCGAAACTTCACCCTCGTCGGCTCTCATTCCTCCATTTCCTCTGTTCTCACCCCCATACTATTCATCCCCATCCCTTTTACTCCCACCTTCTTCAACCCTACATACCCTAATTTCCAATTCTTCCCTCCCAAAACATACCCTCCATCTCATCCTCCTTCTTCATCACTCTCCTCCTCTAGGTCTCTCAAGTAGAAGGAGCAAAACCTGGAATTTCTCCCTTGCTCGCCATCCGAACCACCTTCCCCGCTCCCGAACCTTAGGCAGCCCTTCCAGCACCCGATGCCTTGCTCACCCCTTCCATCCTCCCCTTACACCCTCTCCCTTGAAACCCACCTGCCAGCACCCCCACTATCCCTAGACACCTCGAACCCTCGCTCCCCACGTTCTATGAAAGAACTTTAAATGACGCGCCGTGGGCATAACCATTAATGATTACCACCATATTAATGAATACCGCCACCCTCCTCTTCCCATCATACGCGGAGTGTCTGCGCGTAGTGCCGGGGGAGTGGGGGATATCGCGATAGGAATAGGACGCGATCCCGTTAGCGGAGTATGAAGGGTCTCTCGTACCGTCCCTCACCTCTTGCCTTAACAATAGCTCTCGCTGCCAGCCTTCTCCACCGCGAGGATGAGTCCAGCGTGCTAGTCTGAATCTCTGCACATGATTCCCACAATCTCCCTCGCGCTTTTCGGGGGGGGTTCGAATGAGGACTAAAACTATATCTATTATTATGGCTCTGGTCAAAGGAAATGGTGCAAATTTTAACTTTGTTAAACCGTTCAGTCATTAATGTGCGGTGGGATCGCTGTGAAAAGATCATTTTACGTGGAACTGTACAAACATCTTTAACGAAACTAGGCGGCAGAAGCATTTCTGGCATTGATTGTAGAAACGTATTCGGACAAGAAGTCACCAAATGCAGAATACCGATTTATTGCATAACTAAAATCTTGTGAATCTATTCTCATGCCCTGAAATAAATCATTCCAACATTTTTTAAGGAATTAATTAAATAGCTCTAGTTAATAGGTCTTAGTTGATGTCTGAACAACTAGATGCCTTATGTCCATTCTTATAGGCGATGAATACAATTAAGAACTGCGTTTCCTCACAATACGTTAATTTTCTATTTATGTCCAGGTTCCAATTTTTTTTTTCAAAAAAGAGTACTGCAAGGAGGGATTCCTATTTTAGTTTTAGGATTCGGAATGACTTCTAAAGTTGAACGAATAAATTAGAATTTGATTATAAACTTATAAATACCTGTACGAAATAAACAATTAGCATGCTTATATATTATTCTGTGTACAGTTTTTCCATTCATAGAAATAACCAAATTTAATTTAATTTTGTATATGCGGCCCCGAAACCCTAAATATTTCCTGCTTTCGAGTTATTTGAAATTTCATTATTCATCAAATAAAGATACCAATAATGAATGATTGATAAGACATCCGTTATTTAGATCAAGACCTCAATTTTATTAATTAAAGAATATATCTGAAAATTTCATTTTATTTGAGATTAAATAGTTAGTTTTTCATTCAAAATCAAAACGAAAGATATTAATTCCGGGAAATGATGAAAATTACGCTAATTTTGAATTCTTCGACTAATTTTTCGACGGTATTTTTTTGCAAAACAATTTTAAATTTAAATCATTTTATTTGGAGGGAATTGCTAGAAGGATACCTGTTTCGCTAACAAATTATCAAAGGGCCAAGACAATAATTGATTACGCAATTAAAGTTATTCTAATGTCTTATCAAATTTTGAAATAATCAGAAACATCCTAATCCAAGTATGCATATTTATGGAGATGAAGATAATTGTCATTTTAGCTTCCATATCAATGCAAGAACACATGCAGGGTTTGTTTTTATCACAAATTACAAGAACTCTACATGCCACATAAATGGTGAATATTTGAGTGAGTAGGTATCAATAGAATGAGCAAAATATGCTTATTTTACCCAAAAAATTCATTTTTCTCAAGCCTCCTAGTTTAATTGCATTCCTTGCAGGGGGCATGCTTGTCAACTGCATTTTATTTCAACGAATATGATTTAAAAATGCTATACACATAGGTGACTTCTTATCTACTCTGGCAAGTGAAATCCAGTAAGTTGGGGCAAATTTCTTAAGTAAAAACAAATTGTACCTGCATCAACATGATGAAACTTTCATCTAGGCAGACAGTCGCTGCTACTCTCGAGGCCAATGATTTTTAAAATGTCTTAAAAAAGCTCATTCCTAAAATTAAATTGTTTTCAAAAAACTAATTTTAGTCGTAAAACTAATTCCTCTACAAAAAGTATAAGCGTGTGATTTGGATAATTAGTTTGCTTGAATTTAAAAAAAACCTATTTTGAAATTAATACTAATTTTTATGAAATAAATTTAACTTAAGGGTAAATAAAATTAGTAATTAATTTTGACCTGGGCTTAAGAAAAACAAATATTCAAACTATTGCTTAGTTTTCTCTTTCATTTTGTGATTCCTTATTTTTCTTTTAATATAATAATGACTTATCACCAGGATTCCTAGAGACTAAACCACCAGAACAAACACCATGTCCGAGGCGTGAGAGACTGCTATTTACTCAGCATATGATCGAATTATTCATCGTTTCGAAGGGAATAAAACTAATAATTGAGGGCGGTTTACTTTAAACCTGACATTAAGAGTAGCTGGAACACCACGAACCAATTAATGTGCATTTTGAATGATTGGAACCCATACGATTGATGACTCGTATAATTGAGAATTCTCGGCGAATTGTTTTTTTTTTAATTTCCACATTTTGCGCTACTCCATTTCCTTAACAAAATAAAAAACTCGACCTTTTAATTAAATTTGAATTTTTTGCAGAAATTGTCTTTAGTACGAGGATTTATTGATTTAAATTTTATGTAAATACTGTCTATATGGAAGTACTTACAAAATTCGAATATTTATGACAGTATTCCCACAACTTATTGTTCCAATATATCCTGATAAACTTAATGTGACTAGTATATATATTTCTCAATTTGTCGTAAAAATTTACTTTGAAACAACTTGTTTAGAATCTTGCCCTGTAATTAAGTGTTCTTTGGGTACAGGTTGTTACATTTCAGTTTGTTGCTAACCAGACGTTAAGGGCATATAACGTATAGGAGTTTAGCGGTAGACATGATGACTACTACTACGACTGCGACTACTACTTACGGTGAATACAGATGCATCAAATAAAGGATTAGAATATTCATACGCTGCGAAATATTAATACGTATATCTGCAAAAGAGTGAGGGAGAGAGAGCAGAATGAGGGGTTTACTAAGGGGAAAAATTTCCTCTGTGGAAATTTTTCCCCTCAGTAAACAGCAAATTAACAATATGCCTATTCCTAAATTTCATCAAAAATGGACAGATTTTAATAAAATTTTGATTCTCTTTACCTTCTTCATGTAAAATATTAAATGTTATGCATGCATTAATAAATACTTTTCATAACGTTGAATATAAGCTCTATGGGGAAAAAAGAAACAGCAAGTGAAAGGATCTCAATTACGTTTCCCTCGAGTCATAAAGGACCCTGGCCATCACAATCCTTAGATCAATAATTCCACCACCCTCGCCCTTCGTTTCTCAGCCCCCGTGCCTGTTTCTGGGTTTTAATTTTCATTCTTCAATCTTATTGCCCCTCATTCCACATTCACTCCTTCCTCGCATTCCCAATTTGATGGGAGGGCTTTACCTCTCTCCCCCACCCTAACCCCACGCTTCAATCACCTTCCAAAACCCATTCAATGGCGCCCATGCCCCATCACTCCCCCCTTCCCCGCACCACCCTCCCACTTCAGCCCTCCCACTCAAAAACTCTTCTGTCCTGCATTTCCCTCACCACGCCGGAGGGTGCCTCCATCTTTATTCTCTCCTGCCTCATAAAATGTTTCCCTAGACTACCGCCCCCCTCTCCCGCTTTCTTAACTCGCTTGTACGCTGCACTCGAATCCCTCGAGGGCGGTAGATCTTCAAAAATGGCTAGCTAGATAGCAAAAAGTTCTTAAGGAAAACGCTGGATGCATGGCATCCTACTCTCATTAAGGCAGAGATGAGCAATGGGCGGTTATCTTTGGCCGTTACATTATGCAGTTATCATTATGGATTAGAGTCCCGTTTTAATCCATCCTTCGATTACAATAACTTTAAGTTTTGGTTATCGAAGTGCGCCGATAATGTTAATTAACATGAATCATTTTAACTGGGCAAAAATTAGGATACCCGGTCAAGGTGAAATATCATTACACTTTTTAATTAAATCAATTTTCAGCGGCAAAAATTAACAATGGACGATATGGCGGTTCCATATTCTAAAATTTCCGAATGTGAAGGATCAATATTTTACAAATCTTTCAAAGAGAACGCTCGTAAATTTGGCCACACATACACTATATAATAGTTACGACATGTCAAATTAACCCTAGAGTAACGGGAAAATTATTACAATATAGATGTGGTAACGAGAATACCTTTGTAGACACTGGTGTTTGTAACAAGATTCCTAGAAATACGGGTCTTCCAATGCATGAGCATGCTTACCATAGGTGACGAAGTTGGGTTAATCGTCTATTACAACAGAAATAAAGGATCCGAACGAGGCTTGTGATTATCATTTCTATCATGGAATTATTATTTCTTGTATTCCGAACCATTTATTTTATCCCGACAAAAATTTTCGATTTAAACATAACTATTCTATGATTATCAAGAAAATTCACCGTCTCCAATTGAAAGAACAAACAAAATATCAATATAGAAAGGTTTAATTAAGGTCTCACTAAAAAAATTTTGGCGTGCCTTCGATGGAAGGTCAGATTGAACTTGAATTGTAATGACAATTTTTAAAATTTTCCCTTCACTCTCAAGAAAAAGCTTCGCGCATGAGCTAAAGTTACTCACAGCATGAAACGCCTACCCCATATCAACTCGTCGAGACTGGATGGCCGCTAAGCTATGGCCCGGCTTGGGGCCGTATTTGATGGCCACATTGAGGATAAACCTAACTTTTACACGGGGGCAGATCGGGAGCCAACTCAGGAGCCTTTCCCCTTATATTTTCTGTATACTGACGACATCGTGGAGCTTCATCAGCCTTGGATTCCTAGCGGCTCGGATACCTTTTCGCGGCAAACCTCAATTTGAAAAAATTTGGAAGACCTTGCCCGAAGGAAAGCTTTAAAGAATGTTTATATTTAATAATCATTTAAAATTCATTCATCCAAATTGATTTTCATTTTAAATGTTTGTAAGATATATCTGCTGTTTCAAATCCATATTCAATATGCTAAAGGAAATACGGATGGTATAGTGGCAACAGAACCGACCTCTCGATTGCCCGGGCTTGAAACACTTTGGTGGCTGGATTTTTCATTGGTATCCCAAATCCTAAATTATTTTGGTGCTATCTGGAAAGCACGTTAAATTAGTATCCCATCCGTTGGATGGGCCATTACACTGTGAACCCTTTGGCGCCTTTTTTCAAGAGTAGCATAATAATCTATTCCCTTAATATTGTGCTAACCTATCCCTTTCGGGTCGAAGCGTATTTTAGTTTCCCGATATGTGTGCAATCAATATTTTCTTCATTATCTTAAAGGGCAAGTAATGACTATCTTTTTATGCAATCGAGTCTAGAATACAGAGATTGAGGTTAGTGGTACAATAACGTATTGACCCCTTTTTGTGGTATCACACCAATAAAACATAAAAATGGGCTAGGGGAGGAGTGTCTTAGGCAGGATGGAGTCGGAGGGGGGACTTTGGGGCCGGTCGAATAGGAATAACGGCGCAGGCGGAGAAAGAAGCAGCCGCCGAGCTCACGTGCCAACCAGTCTGGAGGCATTTCCTAATGTGATATTTCATTGTTTTGTATAATTTTTTAAAATATGCCCTGCAAACACAAGCTTGCTCACTATTACAATTCAAATAAAAACATTGGAACATATCATGGCACAAAACTTTCAATGACAAATAGCATGTCTTTAAAGGGAGCGTAATTGATTCTGTGAGGATTTCGAAGAATTAAAAGATACGGAAATTAAAGCAACTAAGTAAGACTTGTGGTATTCGAGGAATTTTTGAACGGGTTCGAGTGCGGCGGCCTTTGAGGGAAAATATTTAGCGATTTTTCGAGTCTTGTTGTGTTCAGATGAACCCTCGGAATAATACATTAAAATTAGTATTTCATGTGCAATCGGAACTAACAAAAGCATATAGAGCTCCGTTCTAAAATAATTTCATGTATTTTAAATTCAAATTCCAACATTTATTTTTCAATCTTTTAATTTACGTTAAAGAAAACCATTGTTTTATTTCTTTTCGGCGGCCCCCAGAGACGTTTTCAGGTGTGCTTTACCCATCTGATAAAACGGCGAGGCTTTAAAAACGTGCAAAAACTAGGTTTAAAAACACCTTGATGTTACATCATCTGGATACACATTTCAGTTGTTATTTACACATTTATTGAATAACAAATATAAATGCAGCAGCAATAAAAACCCGGATATGTAATTATTTCATCGTAGGATTGCCAACATAAAAACTTAATTGTAACAAAATATATATTAAAGATAAATTATTATCTGAGGCACTCTTGGGATTTATCTTATTTATTTGCATTTTTTTACGGGGAAAATTGTCTAAAACAGTGTCAGTTAAAAAAAACATAACATAAGTAGTTTTTGTCCCTTAAGATATTGAAAAAAACTAAATCTAATATATTTTTACCTCTATTTCTTTTCATTGTTGCAGGGAATAGGATTTACAGAAATAATTTCATGATATAAATTGGCACATTTATAATATGTGCATAATGTATTTTGTTTGATAAAAACATTTCATTCCTTTTCTTAGAGATATTATTAAGACAAAAATTTGAATTCAGCTGAATGTATATTATTTAATGATTTTCAGCATTTAAAATTCCTTACTTTGGAAAAAGACCAATATGAAAATAATTAAAGCATGATAACCATTAAAGGTATTCAAAATGTAAACAAAGATTTGAGTTTATCATTCTTCATGACTTGGGTTGTAAATACTTATGTAAATGATGCGTAACACACATATTGTTCCTTGGCTGGAAGTTAAGTAGAGTGTTTCTGAGTGAGGAGAAGTATTAGGTCTTCCGGTTACCAAACAGTTTGTTGTTTTGTAAAAATATCTCGAAACTTTCAGTTTCACCGCGTACCTCGCCTTCTCTATTATAACGATATTCAATTCAGACGCACGTAATGCACCGCGACCACCTTCGTACCCAGTTTCCTCATCCACCTCTCACCGCCTCGAGGTTATCCGCCTACACACGAAGGCGCCCATCTGCTCCACTTCACTGCAAATCACTATTCTTGAGCGGTGGTTCTCCCAAAATGAATTTGTTTTTGAAGTTCGTACATCGATCATTCGAAGGATCGAATCTTTTAATCCTGGTATTCCGTCAAGTATTTTCCGGCAATATCCTTAACAGTTAGTTAATTATTAATGCGAGCAATAATTACATGCGGCGAATATTATTTTATATTTCTAAACTTACACTCAAGAGGCACTCAAAGAGAAATTAAGCACTTCGTAGAAAACTTATTTTGACAAATCCAACATTAATGAAAAATATACCTATTCAATTAATTTAAAACGATCTCATTCATTTCATAAATTTTATCATTGTCCTCGGTATTTTGGATGTAAAATTATTGCTTTTTTTAGGGAGAAGTAAATAAAATTGTTCAACCTGGGCATTTCAATGCGTTATTTTATTAAATACGAACGACTTAAAATATTTTTTGCATAAATATATGTAGCATATAATTTAGGAGCAATGTACCAATTTAAAATCACTTGCCGCTATTTAACCACTTTTTAGTATTTATACAATTGGATCCTTGAAGATAAGAAGTTAATTTCCAGGATAGATATTTTTCTACAGAGATGTTTTCTTGACGTCTCGACTCGAAAAAAGAATTGTCAATTGAACGTAAAAGTCATTTATTTATGTTCAAACTACTCAAACATTTTAATACGCCAATTAATCATCAAAATTCTCCTATTTTTTTAATCCAATGTCAAATATCCAGTTTGCTAGAAAACAACAATTAATATTAATTTCATTAATTGTCTTTCGCGTGTAAACCCAAAGAATTACGAGGTTCACATATTTGCTCACATTTTCATTTGCGACGAAAATCCTCACTTTGAAAAATAGATTTGCCTGCAACAGACCACATTTTGAAATTTCATATTAACATTATAATTTCAATTGAATGGTGGAACTATAACTGAACCATGGACAATATTTATCATGTTACAATAATACCCATTTTATATTTGAAATATTTTATAGAAACCCAATATGTAAACACGTTAGATGAGGAAGAGCTTCATTTGGTAAGTGACCGAAATTAAATATTTAACTGATTATGGCATTTGAAAGTTAAACGTGAGAAATTGTTTCAGTATTTATAACAATAAAATGATTACCTTAAGAGCAATGTTTACGAAATTATTTCTTGGAAAATCTCTACCAAAAATATCTCAGTATAAATCAGTTAATTTTCTCAAAATATACGGGAAAAGACTTGTATTAGCCCTGCATATAGGTATGAAATGAATAGGTTACATAGCCATTGAAATAAATGAGAGGACGGTGAAACTTGGCTAGCATGCGTGTCCCAAGTAATCCCATGGAGACGTACTTCAGTGTGGTGGGGAACAGGAGCTTGCCATTTCCCTGAGTCTCCAACCTAATGAAATCCAACAGTTCCTACTTATTTGCAAAATTACTTCCCTGTAACCGGATGTGTGAATGGGAAAGAGACAAAGAATGGCATAACTAGTCATGTCTTTATTTTTTGTCTCAATTAGCTACCCTTCGTCTTCGTCTGACGGTAGAAGACGTATATTAAGTGAAAACAGTTGTGTATCATTTACAGCGTTGTAATAAACAATTTGACTAATTCATACTCTACAAAAAATAGTAATGCTGCAAAAAATATACATTGGATACTTCCTGTCTTTAAATAGAAATAGGTTTCCTAATTGATAACTGTTATTGTATCGCTAGAACGCCTAGTATGCACAACACAGTATTGACTTACCATTTCTAGGTGCGGAGAAGTTTAAAAGTGTTACCGTTGAGGATGTATCACTCGATTACATATTTTCCATTTACTAAATGAAAAATCGTCTATCATTTCTTTGAGAATAGAATTAGTGGCTTTTATTTATCACAAAGCTAGAATAGTTCCTGCTTTACTAAAAAGTGCAGGGTATTTACTCTGGCGTTTTAGATAGGGAGGAGCCCAAGCCTTCCTTAGATTTTCGTTGGAAAGAAATTAATATATTAGTATTCATCTCACATTTGCTCTCCCCACCAGCTGTTTCATGATCCTGCCACGCGAATTGGCTCCATTTATTGATTTAAACTTGAGAGGTTATCCTGAAGTGGCTTGAAATTTTTATGTGTGCAGGCGCCTTAAATAAATACGAAAGCCGTCATGCGCGAAGGAGCACATGACCTTCCATCCTTTAAATGCTCCAGGGTTTATATCAAGGAAACCGATGACGTAAAACCTTTAGAGAGAATATTCCACAATATCACTATCACAAAAAAGGAGTACCCTTCATTTACAATTTGAACCGTAGGATTGCAAAAAATAATCCTATTCATTTGTATGGAAATCTATTGAAATGATATTCAAGAAAATGTTGGAACAAGTAATACTTATTGGAAATATGTGCAATTTGTGCGTTAAGAGTGGGGATATTTGGAAATTATCGGCATATTACATCTATGTCATTCCTTCCGATTAGATTCATAGCTGCTCTTACGCTGGAATCTTGAATCAAAAGAGTACCATAATGTCTCATTTTATTGTTAGTGAAATATCACTTAGATAGAAATAATTTGGCAACTAAGTTTTAACCATAATTGTAAGCCGTGCCAAAACATAGAAAATTCCTTAAGACAGAAAATAATACTCATAATTCAACGATGAATTATTTCTTCCTATGTTTACTCATTGCTAAATGGTCATTATTTTCCACCCTCTTTCTTCCATCTACAAGCATTCAGTTTCCTATTGGCTTGACAGTATCTTTTTAATACGTACGCTTGATCATTTTTTTCTACATTTGTCCCACAGCCATCTCTCTTCCTCTATCTGCCTAGAAATTCATCGTTAGTTTTTCGATCGATTTCCATTTCAATTTCTCGGTTTGAAATGGAAACGTTTACGAGAACCAGAGAAATACGTCCGATGTTAAAGTTTACAGTAGTGTTTTCTCTATATTATACTTACTTGGCCTGTTATAAACTGCCGTTTCTTTGCATAATCTTTATAATGTAACGTAACTTTTCTTTTGATATTACTGCTGTTTTTCCTAACTTCTAAGACATTTAAAATGAGGTGAACTTTTCTAAATATTCTAATTTATTTCCCTTAACTTTAAATATTATGCCATACCATTCCGCTTCCTTGAGAAACTCATTGCCTTCATTTAACTATAATTATTAATTATCATCCCATACCTCTTATATTGATTAAGTATTCCACTCATTAAAGATTATAACATTAGTGTGAATGTAAAACTAAATTCTGGTCACAGGGAAAATGTGTTAAAATAGTTAATGCCCAACTTTAGCTCATTAATTCAGCCATTTTATTTGACTTATTTAGCCTAACATAGCAATTTGTTGATAAATATATTAAAAAGAGTAGGTTCGATGCACTCATTTCACTCACTCATCTACCCATACTGACCCTTTTCCTATCCGCTCTCCTGGTACATTCTAGGACCACAATAGCTTCCTGATAAATCGTTTTATTTCCAATCTATTCACACTTACTAAAAAACCATATTTGATTATTCCATTTTCACTCAATGAAAACCACTGAAATACATACATATATTATCTGGGTGTCCTCCATTTTATACCTTGAAGTTTCCTTTTAATTTCTATTGCTTCAAGCTTAGTTATACTCTTTCTAAGCCCAAATTGGCCTACGCTTATGTTTGATTACATATACCGCGTGGAAAATCAGAATTATGGTTCTATAATCCTCAAAAGGTTCCGCTTTAAAAGTTTTTGGGATTTGACTAATCTCCGTCTGGCCAAATTCTTCCCTCATATATGTAACCAATGAGCCCATTAAATTTCATATTTTCTTCTTTTTTAATCTTTAGTATTTTTAAAGAAAACTACCTTTTCCCACCGTCTTCTTGATGTAATTTTTTAATCCGTTCAATTTTTCTCTAGCGATTAAATATTTTTGTTCCTAAGCTATTGATATCGACATCACACTTCCTTTTTACTTCCAAACACCCATGCTTATTATCATCCATAAAACATATATTATATGCATTTTTTCCATCTTATCTGTATGAGTACTTCACCGACTACCAATCAACCCTTCTCATTTCAATTAGATCAAACGGAATTTCCTTTATCATTTCCTGATAGTTCCTTATAATTCTTCCTGTATCGTGCCTATTTCGCCCTGTCTTTTCTAACACTCCATATTCTCTTGCTGCTCTTTCCATCATACTTCTCCAGCCAATTTAGTGTTATACATTCCATTTTGTTATATTCATTACCACAAATTTTTTAAGTTGGGCCTTAAAATTCAAGTGATAGATACTCACGCAATTACAAGTAGCATGTTTCAGGCTTACATTCAGATAACGCCTATACGGCGAAAAAATTATAAATTTTTAAATATTAATTTTCTTAAGTGTGAACTGCATGTATAATTCAATGATATTATTTGAAAATATGTCAATTCTTTTTGTCGGAGTCCATAATTGTGGTCAATTCAAGAAATGCCAGAGTATAATTATGTCATTTTGTGTAAGATCAAATTAGCGGGAGAGCTAAAGTTTAACTTTTGGCAGTAAAACATTGTCATTTTTTTACAAAATAGTCTTTAATTGGCAGAAGTGGTTCTAAAATAATTTTTAAGTAATTAATAAAACAATTCATAAATATATTATAAATCGTTGTAAATAACATCTATTGACAACTTGGTCTACAGTTATGCTGATAGTTTACATTTATGTTATGAATTGGAAGAGATCAAAGTGAGGAAAACTTTCAATATTTCAGTTATTAAATGCAAAATAGAAACCAAAATGAGCTAGGTTTTTTGGAAAATAGTGAAATACTCAATTTATGTGCATGGTTTTGAACATTTCACTGACACATAAAGAAAAAATTTGGAGAGGTTAATGCAGTTTATCCTCCCTATTTTCTGAAATATTCTACTCATTTGACTATGTGCTCAAAGGGTAGTCAAGATATTGACGCGAGAGCCCAAAGGGTATATTATACAATTTGCTTAAAGTAGCATTGCCATAATAGTTACAATGCAACAATTCAGTTGTAATAAGCATTCACCTTGACCGGGATGAATTATTTTTTGATTGCGAAATTGTTGCATCCTAATGCACAATTTAGCGAATGACTCAGTTAAAATTTACTGTCACGGTATCTGCCGAGGTTTCCTAGAATTTGCCATATAAATTGGAATCATATTATTTTTATCATTGCACTCAGTATTTACCCGTTGAATTTTTCCCAACTTTCATCATTCTTCGTTGATTCAAGCAGTTTAATTCATTAAATTAGGTACGCTCAACCCTTTCTTTAGCTTCTGCATACCTATGGTCGTTTTTTTCCGTTATATTTTGCGAGATTAGAATCCCCTTTGCTCCTCAGCCGGTGAAACACGAAAACGCACCCAGGTCTTTTTTTTCTCCACCCCTTCTCG
This sequence comes from Hetaerina americana, assembly GCF_022747635.1. Taxonomy (NCBI): domain Eukaryota; kingdom Metazoa; phylum Arthropoda; class Insecta; order Odonata; family Calopterygidae; genus Hetaerina; species Hetaerina americana. The sequence continues at coordinate 96,502 of NW_027287119.1, forward strand.
GATCTCCACCCTGGAGGACGTTTTATTTTTAATTGAGTTTGCGTCTTTTTCATTCTTCTACGTAGTGGAGCAGCTCCTACCTACCATTCCCAAAATGGTTCCATATTTTATCCCCGTCCAAGGGGGTATGAGGTGAAAAAATTAAGAGAGTGGGTGAGTCTGGGAGCGGGGAAGAGCGGCGTGGGATGAGAAAGAATCGAGGTCGGAAAAGGCAAGGGGTAAGAATGGTGTTGGGTGGAGGAGTTTTTAAGGGGGAAGGGTTACGAGGGTTCGCAAGAGAACAGAAAGGGGAAGCGGATGGACGAAGAGGGCTGAGGGAAAGTAGAAATGTTTTTTTATATATTTTGAGAATTAGTGCTTTCTCTCCCTTTTATGATCGATACGCTTACGCCGGGGTGGTGAAATATCATATCCACTCTAATCGGCATTTTCCCTTCTCACACCCCACCACTCCACGCGCTCCCACCAAAACCTCAGCTGCTCCCTTGGCCCCCTTCTTCCCCGCCTACACTCGGTCGTCCTTCCCCACTCAGGGCTTTCCATCTTTCCATGGTGGAACCAAGCTCTCGCCCCCGAGCCGCCTCCTTCCACGTTCCTACTTATGCATTCTTTCCCTTCCCATTTGGCGCATTTATTCATTCATCCCGTGCTCTTTTATTAATCACGTGTTATAATGTTTTTCTCGTGAGCCCACAGGCACCTCGAAAAGCTGAAATACATTCCTCAGGAACATTTATGGCCAAAAGTCCGCGTCCGAAAGAGTATTTCCCCTGACTCCTCTTTATCCCAGCTTTTTCTTTCTCCCTCACCAGTGCTCTTTTTTCCAGCATGTTGCATTGTATCCTTTTTTGCGCCCACATAAAAGGGTTTTCCCAACTTTTCGGCTCGGTGACCTGAACATTTCAAGAACATTCGAGTGCCTACCGGAGGCTATGTAGTGTTTCAAGGGAATATTTCCATGAAATTCATCCGTTTTCAAATTCCATCCGCCTTATCCGCTCATCTCAAGGGGCCATGGATTTTGGTATTGCCTTAGAGTTTTCCTTGAAAACCTATTTTGTTTTATCTTCGTATTAATTTTTGCCAAAACAATGAACGGATTAATAATTTTGTGCGTACTTAATATTTAGAGCAAGGCTGCTTATGCCAAACCGCTACCTTTCTGAATCAATTCTTGGGGGCTTCTTATTAAATAGTTTGTCATCCCCAATCAATGTGACAAGTAAAGAACGGAATAAGATCCAGTATCCGTTGGTTATGAATTTGAAAAATATTCAATAAATTTGATTTCGTTTAAAGTTGTTTCAGACAGCGCCATAATTATCTCCCCACTTCTTATTTTCCCTATTAACATTCGGTTATCCGCTGCAAATCAAATTTTATCGAGCTTTTCCTAAATATTCATGTTCAGTCCCCATCCTTCCCCTCTATGGATGCTTCTTTTCGTAAAGCAATTGTTATCCTATTTCCCCACTACTGTGACCATTTTGGTCTAGAGCACTTTAGACGGGTTCAAATCCCGGCGGTGTTGAATATTTTTCAGAGGTATCTCGATTCCTACTTGAGGTGCTTTGTGGAGGGCACTTTGAGTGAGTACGCCGTCCGTCGGATGGGACGTTAAACTGTGGACCCCTTGGCGCCTTTCGTAAAGAGTAGGCTAATGCCGACGCCGGGTTTCTCTCCACCCTTCATCCTTTCCTATCCATCCCCTATGGCGCAAATGACCTTAGCTGTCGGTCGCCTCCCCTCAAAACTACTACTACTAGCACTTTAGAGATATGTAAACAGTTCCATCAGCTCTAGTTTTTGCCCACATTTTTTAGCATTTAGCTTAGCTTTTCTCCTCCTAGAAAACCGCTTAATTTCCGTTATATTTACATTCATATTCATACTCATACCATACTAATAGCTCTAACGTTTCCATGAAATAAGCTGAGTTTGTAACTCTTTGGCTGACTTACAAATTTAGCTTGGTCATCGGCAAATTTATCTGGTTTTATGAATTTCACACCGATCTACATTCCACCGAAAGTCCTTCTTATGTCCCTTTTAATGTGTCCTCCAAATATTCATTAAAAATACTAGGTGATAGTGGATACTTTGGTCATGTTCCTCTTCCCAAAACCGCCCATCAGGGCTCTCCATACGCCACTCGCACCTACGCAGTTTGTGACATGGGCAGGCTAAGGGTGCCTCCTATCTCGCCGCTCTACATCTATTTTTAGCAATGTACTCATTTTCTACATGAATTACTCTATCTGAAGCATTTTTGAATCCTAAAAAAACAGAAATATACATAATGTACATGTATTCTGGGATCTTTTCTATGTGTGACCTCATTACTTCTATGGTATCACGCGTGTATCCCTTTCCTGTACTCAAACTGAACATTCCCTTAGAATTAATTTTGCCTTTCTTTCTATAAACATGTTAATAATTCTAAGAACTACTTTAGCGATACGATATTAAACTTATTCTTCCATTTAACTCGCATATAGCTGCATTTTCCTTTTTTGTTAAAGGAATTAAAACAGACTAAGTGCTACAAGATAGTCCATGAGAATGCTTTCTCCTACATTTTCCTAAACCAATCAATGGTTCTGAAGTTAACGTCTGATTCCATGGTCCTTAGGACAAAGGTTAGTAGCCAGACGAAATTCATTCCACGCAGCGTCTGTTCCTCAGTGAGGCGGCTACAAAGGCGTCTGACCCTAGTGGGGCAGCCATGGAGTGATGGTACCATATTAAATACACTATTTGGGAAGCCAACAGGAAACCACCTCAACTATCAATCCCAAGAACAAAATCATGGAAAATATAGAGAATATGGCTCCTGGCAACTACGAAGCTCGGCCTAATCGGCCGGGTGTCGTGCCCGGCAGCGGGAGATGCATTCGTCATCCCACGAAACCCTTGCAAAGGAAAACCGATAGCAGCAGGACAGAATACGCAAGAGAAGAAGACCAAGTTCGTTAGAATATGAACTTAAAATGTTAGGACAATGTGAAGGACAGGAAAATCAGATAATGTTACGTGAGGGATGGAAGGGGAAATTCAGGTATTTTGAATGGAGGGACAGGAGCCTAATCCGCAACCCATACATGTCTTAAACTGCTCAGGTGAGAGTGGGGAATGGAAAGTCCGGATGGGCAGAGTTAGGAAGAGGTGAAAGACAGGGTTGTCCATTATTACTGGTGCTGTTCAACTTATATGTGGAGGAAATAATTAAGGAGGCATGTGAAAGACTGGAGGTAGGAATTAATGCAGGGGGCAATTCGTAAAATTAATTAGGTTTGCTAATTACCAAGCCCCAGTTTGTCAGTCAGCCAATAGGTTGCGTGAATTGCTGAGTGAAATGGAAACTCAGAGCGACAGATATGGGGTTAGAGTCAATATCAGAGAACAAAGGTTTGCGATTTTCTAGAAAAAGAATACTAAGGTTAACATTAAAATAGGAGGGCAAAACCTAGAGCAGGTAGAACAGTTTACGTATCTCGGTAGTGTTTTGGACTAACACGGTCAAAGTAGTAAGGACGTAAGGAGAAGAATTGCGCTAGGCAAAGAGGCTTCCACAAGGAGGAGGGAGTTGAGGAGAGGGACGTTGAGTAAGGATATTGAGAAAAGACTCGTAAAAACTTCGATATGGAGCGTAGCTATGTACGGCGCGGAAACGTGGTCATTGAAACAGGAGGATGGACGTAGACTGGGGGCTTTTGAAATGTGGGTGTGGAGAAGAATGGAGAAGGTGAAATGGACCAAAAGGAAAACAAATTAGAAAATATGATTTATGTTGGGCGAAGAGAAGGTTTGTTAGGAATAAATCCTAAGGAGACAGGAAAAATGTACGAAGAGCGTTTTGGTCGGCAGTGGGGTGTTGAAGACTGTCATAGAGTAGAGAATGTCAGGTAACGAGGAAAGGGCAAGAGCAGGATAGGGATGTTGGACGGGGCGAAGGGAGGAAGGAAGTATACAGAGATGAAGAGGGATTTGATGTAGAGTAGGTTGCTGGAGTGTTTTTCTAGTAGAATTAGGAGAAATATTTATTTGGTAGCTGTGTCAATCCAAAACTCACCTTAATCAGCAATTTCCTTCTAAAACAATGTATATATATATATATATATGTATATATATATATATATATATATATATATGCATATATATATATGCGTATGTTTGCGTGTTTATACATACACACACACACTCATACGCAAACAAACATGGGAAGGAAGAGACTCATGAACACACATTATCCCAGGTCCTCGGCCATGAGGGTAACTTTAGCCTTCCATTTAAGCATTTTTTCTGCTAGCCTATTTAAGTATGCCTTTTAACTACTACTCTTTGACTTGGGTGATAATTCGTTCCATTTTTCTTATCAAAATGTCCCTCTGTAATATTCCGTTCGGTGCTTCCTTGGCAACTGCCCTAGTGAGTACATCATGTCTTAGAATTTATCTGATAAGATTGCCACTTTTTCGCTTCGGAGTCATATTCAACTTATTTGTATGCAGATTATATATGCGAGCCTATTCGATCTTTACACTTCCCCCTTTTGCCCGGAATATTTAAATGTATAAGTGTCTTCTCCTTGCTATTTTGTATCTTCGTCAACTTTATAAAAGCACGCCTCACTTGCAATTTTATGTTTTTCTATACAAATTCCGTCTTTGCAGATAATTTTACTGGGAATCGGTGTCCTCATTTTCTTTCTCCTTGCACGAGAAGGGAGTAAAGTATTTTATCCAACTATTCTCTATGTTATTTTCTTTTTCCCTCTTCCATCTATGCTAATTCCGAATCCAAAAACAGGCGTTTTTTACTTTTTTAATGCTATAATCCCTGGCTTCATTTTAGTTCTGTCTTCTGCGACAGACTACAATATTATTTATTTCCCTTTAGTTTCATGTCGCATTCTTCAAGTTTTGAAATATATTAGATTTATTTTCCTGATCTGATTATCTAAAACTGTAAGATATAAGTCGTTCTAAACCGGAATATCGGTTTATATGTTTATGTATCCGCCCCTTTTTAAGTACTAATTTAATGCCATTTGTTGAGTTGCTGTTGAAGACTTTGGATATAAATGCGTGCCCCAAACAGATTTTATTGCAGTCGCAAGATGATTTTTAAAGCTGCAGGTAACTTTTCTATTTTCATGTGAAAATATTTATGCCTTGCTGGAATAGAAACATTGTTTTCAAGTCGCAAGTATGAAATGCTTAATAATGCTCCATATTTACAAACAAGATGATTTTGTATTGGTACTTTTCTATTTCTTTTCCTCGTAAGAAGCCCAAATTCTGAAACTTCCTTGCATCCTTCTTTCCAGTTTAATAAAGTGCAAATGATTGGTTCACAAATTATCCTTCTCACATTTACAAAGGTAGTTAAAATCTTGCACTTTATGAAAATACGTTCAATGCATGTAATTTGCCAATTATCATGTCCAAAAAATGTATACTCTGTAACCGCAATTATATCTTTGTAAATGCTAGTGTAGATATTGATGTTTTCGCTTGCGGTATTTCTCATGTAATGATTAATTGTCACCGTTTTGAAGTACATCCTAGTCACTCAAAACGGAGATTTTGAGTTCTTGTGTAAGGCGAATTTAATTTTCAGAGTTACCATTCAAATTGGTTGAAGAGGAAACAATTTGATCTTTGCAGATGTCCAACTAGACCCCATAGAAATGGTGTACACGGAGGCCGGCCAGAACGTCACCATTGCGTGTCCCGGAGTAAGCGAGGGCTCTATTGTGTCCAGCCTCGAGTGGAGTTGCCGCGGCTGCGCCTGGTCCGAAACCCCCAGCAAGATGGTCAAGATCGTCAAGTACGTTGGCAAATTCCAGACTCTGGTGGAGAACCAAAACCGCATGTCTCTTCTGCCCGAAACCTTCGCGATTCAATTCGAGCCGGTTACAGCGGAGGACAGCGGTGACTATTACTGTCTCGTCAACAACCGACCCAAACCGGAAAAAATTAAACGACTTGTCGTCCAAGGTAACGTGCAAGAATTTGTTTTTCGCGCTGCCTTACCCAATGTTTCTCTGGTTTTTCCCGCATGCAAGGCGAATAACCCTGCTCCCCATTAAGTATGTTCGTCTCCTAGGCTAAATCATTTTCGTGCTTGACATGACAGTAGTATGCTTCAAATTGCACACCGGTCTTTGACACATTAAAAAAATAAATAATATAATATTAGTAATTTAAAGAATAATATTTGCTGGAACTATGACGATATGTGAAAGCAAAAATTTGGGCCTTGCATTTTATTTAACGTACATTAAATAGGTTTTCCTTCAGAATAATATTATATTTAATGTTTAGTTTATAACTGTACCATAGAGTTTTTAATTTTCAAAAAGAATTTAAAATTTTAATGATGATATTTTATTCCTTCTAAATTCTTAAGACATTTATTCCATTAGTAATGAAAAGCTCTTGAGAAATATATATTTGCAACCGAAGTACACCTAATCCATTAACCATACTTAAATTTAACTTCCATGGGTTATATAATTCAAATTATTAGTGCAGTAACAATCGCATCAGTAATTTTAATGCCTATCATGAATAAGGTATTCATTCCTTTGACGTATTTCCAAGTGTATCAAATATTTTTACTTTATCAAATAAAGGCAACTCTTAATTTCCCCTGCGACCTCGTAAGCTTTATTTGAATTGACCCGGTTTTAGAAGCATTAAAAAAGGTTTTAATAATCATTTACCTCAAGGTCTTAAGATTTCAACAAGTGTTAATATTCCCCAACTATATACAAGAAAATCCTGTAAATGAAATCGAAAGTGGATAAGAAAAATGCAGTCTCTCGGTGCAATTACCGATCTGAGCATATGAATTCATCGTTACAGATTTTGGATTTTGAATACCTTATAAGTCAAATCTTAGGCCCATTATGTTGTGCGCACTCTTCAAAGGAGATCCCACATTAATTTCATGATAATTGTATATTTGATTCATCGCCTCTAACGTTCCTTCGAAGAAATTATAGAAAAAAGAAATAGGTAAAAATTATAAATATTGAAAAGAACTATTTGTGGTTTTTCGTGAAAAAAGATATAATTGTGACTGTGTACTTTAGAGCGGTGTTAGGCCAGGGCATGGATTTTAATAGGCACGAAACTACGGTTTGGGAGCAAGTAATGACCCCGCGCTGAAAGCAAGAAAAATGGTGTAATTATAAAAAAAAACTTTGGACGAAGCATCACAAAATGCGCACGTATACGTGGAAAATGCATGTGAACGGCCATAGATATCCATTAGGCTAGGTATTTTGCCTTTGACTACGGAGTTAGGACATGTGTGATTGAATCGTATACCCTCCCGGGAGCACTTAGAGTGACTGGTAATAACGTCGAACAAATGACATGCGTCACCAAATTCAAAAGAATAAATTAGGAAAGAAGAATGAGAAAAAGGTAATGTAAAGCACTAACTGGCAAGGAAAAAAGGAAAACCAGGAGGTGAAATATAACATGAGGGATGTTAAGGATACGTATTGAAAAAGAAAATGGGATCAAGAAATTGTTATTCAAAGCCGTTAATCAAGCAATAGAAACAATGAATTGGAGAAATACAAGGCACCCATCGATTATAGACGAAAGGATTAGAAAGATAAACGAGAAAAGGGCATAGAAGAATGTATCATTAGAATTTGCAGCCAGAGAATACTTGAACTGAGGGGCAAACCAAGAGGAAGAAAGAAGCCTAGTGCCCCAGATACGGTGTGAGAATATGTTTTGCGAAATAAGATTGGGGGATATTCATACGCTTACATAGGAGAGTGATAACATTATCAGAAAACAACCTTTATAGATGAGTTAAAAATGTAATGGTTCTACGCTAAATATTAAAGAGATAAAAATATTTTATAAAGTATCTAAATAATGTAAGTACGAGGGTCATCCGGAAAGTAGTACCCGTTCGTGAAATAAAGACACAAAAGTAAATATTAACAAACATAAAAAATTTTATTTGAAAGAGGATACTTTAAACTACTTCTCAACATAATCTCCAAGCAAATTAAGGCATTTGTCATAACGTGTGACAAGTTTCTGTATTCCTGCTGCATAGTCCTTCGCCGCCAGCTCATTGAGATACGCGAGGGACCCATCTTGCACAAATTTTTGCATAATGCAGATGGTGTTTAACAATTTCATGAACAATTGTTCGAGAAACATTGGGAAAATGCTCACAGATGTCATCAATTGTGACGCGCCGATCGTTCCTCACGAATTCGTCAACTGAGCTCACCAGTTGGTCTGTAATGACAGACGGTCTCCCCGAACGCTCATCGTCGTGTGTGTTCCCCCTCCCCATGTTGAAGTTGCGACACCACCGCCGAACAGACGACTCGTCCATTACATTGTCTCCATACACCTCCTTTAATTGGCGATGAATATCACATGGGCGAACGTTTCTTGCATTGAGGAATTTAATCACTGCCCTCACTTCACAACTGGCGGCGTTCTCAATTTTTTTAAACATTGTAAACAATCACAGAAACAACACAGGCAATGCTAGCGTCACGCAACTTGGCTCAGAGAAGGCAGACAAGCCACTGAAGCTATCTGACCTCGTCCAGCGGCTACTCGCGTCGTCAGCACTTCATGCGGCACGAACGGGTACTACTTTCCGGATGACCCTCGTATATTTCATAAATAATGTTCAAACAGGAAAGGAGAATGCGTCCTAGATGGGGATGGATTAGGTCCTGGCATACTAAATTGCATTATAGAAAGAACGTTGAGGGAATTGAAATATAATAAGGCCATGGAGATAAAAAGCATTCCCAAAAAACTATTTAAGGGTTTTAAAAACATTGGATGATAGAACTTTATGGGCATTCATGAGAGTGAAATCTAGCAAAACTACTTTCTCTGAACAGTGTTAATTTCCTACCCAATATTGAGAAAGGCGGATGTATGTGAGAAATGAAGAGCAATATGTTTGAGTTTGGGCGCAGTTATATTGGTACTTGAGGTAATTAATTAGAAGATTGGGAAGAGAGCTTCGAGAACTAATGGGGTGATCTGCTCGAGTTCAAGAAGAGTGGAGTTACAAGTGATAGCAAGGCAGTGATGAAGTCACTCATAAGGAGGAACGTAGAAAAAAATAATATTTGTTTATATCATCCATTTTAATATTATGTTCGAAAGAATAACTTGAGAGGAATAATGAATGGATTACAGAAAATACACATATTCAGATTGAAGGGATAAGAGATTTGTTCGAAACCTTTGCATATCTAAGGCATCTCAGGAGTGAGTGGCGGCTGGGACGTCGGGTATGAGCAGTGTAAGGGAGATGGGTAGAAAATTGGGGTTGATTATAACTGGCAACGGCAAGTAAGTCTATTCAATTTAAAGATATAGAAAATGAGAAATGATGAATGAGAAGAACTAGAAATGGCAATGAAGGTCAGTAGGGAATTAATGAAATACATATTAATTAAAAATTGGTAATTTTCCACATTATTTTGTGAACATTTTCCAAATTGAATTAATCATGACATTTCACCATTTCACGCCTGGAATTTCTCTTTGCATTCCTAAAATACGTCTGGCCTCCTCGAAGATTAAACTTTAGTTAGCCAGTTAACCATGGGTTTCCAAGAATTGCTGATCGTGTTGGAATATCTGTGTCAAAGCTACGAAATAAGCGTAAATATTAACCAAAATAAGTGAGATTTCCTTAAAAGAGGAAAGTTAAGTTAAAAATAAATTGGACCGATCGAATTTTGGACCAATCTGGGATAAACATTGTCATAGTATTGCGAGCACTGCGTAAAGAAGGTTTAACAAGGAGGAAGTAGTTTCAAATTAATTTAAACCCTGAGTGCTGGAATAGATACTAATTATCTCTCTAGGCAGTGATTTGAAAGAAGATGAGTGAGGATTTAAAAAAGAGACAGATCAAAACCATGACGTGGAGTGCATTTTTACGGCGTAGAAATATGGTCTCTTTGGTATGATGATAGTCGTAGTTTGGAGGCTTTTGAATTGCTGGTGTAAATAAGTATGGAATACGTAAAGCGAAGACAAACGAAAAAAGGTAACAGTACCAGGAGAGATGGAGGAGGAGAGAGAATTTTTACCAGAGGATCACAAGGGACATGAAATATAATGAGTAGCATTTTAACTGGAGATGGAATACTGGAGACTCCGATGTAAGCAAGGACGTCAGGCAGGAAATGTAGGGGAAGGAAAAGGATGGGCTTGTTCGGTTGGAAGGAAAAAAAGAAGGAAGCATACGGAATTTTCGAAAGGGATAGTTGTAGTATTGCGATACAGGATGTTCTTCCTTAGGAAAGTCTACGGAATTAAACTTTTGTTTAGTCTGTTCACCCAATACATACCTAAACTGTACCTGACTATCTTAAATTAATACTCGTTGCTCTTTCCTGATGAAGCAAAAAAAATGCATGTATAAAACATTTGGCTCTGGACACCTTCAACTTTCGGAGACTCTCTCTTCCTATACGTAGAAATATAATTGTAGAGTACATGTTCAAAACTTGTGAAATAGTTGAATTTTTCTTGTTATTTCAAATAATGATTTAAATAACTAAGAAAAGATTCAAAATGATAGGCGTGTCCTGGAAGGTTTTTGAAGTCTGAGTGGAAAAGAATAAAAAGATGGGTATAATGGACTATTATGATACTAAGCAAAGAATTACTGTTTGTTTAGAAAGGAGAGAGCCCCCCTTCGTAACCCCTTTCTGTTAATGACTTATTTACTATGCAAGTAGATTTCGTGAGAAACCCGCACAGTAAAACAGGTCTCTCATTTAATTCCGAATGGGGAAATGATTCTCATGTACTCCAGTGATTTCTCGGGTTTCAGAATTCGGAAATTGGATCAATTATGACAATGAGATCACCGAAAGTAAAATCATGATATCCATAAGTTCCAGGGTTAATTATATGAACACATGCTTTAATTGATTCGGACAATATTCAATATTTTTAATAGTGAGACAGCGGTTATCCATATTGCCATGCATATCCATGATATTTTTCTTTAGTGATTTTAATTAGACTTGTTTGCAATACGTTAATGCAAATACTTTCTTTATCGTGTACGTTATAGATACACCCAGAGTATTATACTTTATAGCAATGAGCAAAATAGGATGAAATATTTAGTCAATGAAGTTATGGAAACAAATTTAACGTTTGAGAAAAATTGAGACTTTCCTTTTCATGCTTAATTGTGTATTACGGCAGATACTTATATGTAAAAATATACTTATAATTTTACAATATTTTTAACTGCTTATAATTTCTCTACGATGGCAATGAATTGGTTCCTCTCTGTCCTTTGGATTAATGCATAAATATAATCATTCATAAAGGCTGGAGAACGTTTCGAATTCAAAGAAAGGGAATTAAAAATAGAAAATGATCTTTTAATGTGGAATTGTAAATTTGATACACATTATTTAGGCTCGTTACCTAATTAATAACAGTGGTATTATTAAACCAAAGTTTTGTACATAGATGAATGGAGCTACGTACCAATAACTAATTACTAAAATTCATTCGTCCAATTACGTTCATATTCCTTACTAATTTTTCCCACGGTTGACTTTCAGGAAATTTCCGTACGTAATCAACTAGTTCTGAGCTGGAATAACTCTGTCAAATAGCCTAAACGCCACCTATTACCCTTCTTCGATGTGAAATTTTTCACAGTTTGGTAAAAATAAACCATATTATATAAGCGTAGTAAGTGAACATTTGTTATCGTCTCTAATAGAAGATAACTCTGGGAAGCAAACATTTAAAGCTAAAAATTTAAGATATTTCTTTCATTTTATGATTGAATATTTCAAGTTGCCTCTAATAGAAGTTAACTACTGGAAGCAAATCTGCTACCATGAATTTTCTCCTGCATTTGATTGTCATACATGACCAACAATGCTTGAGGCGATGAGGGATTTAGGTTTATTATAAAATTATAAATTTTCGTGGAACACTCATTTTTACGTTTTATGGAATTTATTGAGTAAATGGTTGCATACTTTACGATTATTCCTTTAACCATTACACATTATTTTTACAAGCACGTTAGTGAGAATCCAAGATCCCTGAGGGTAGATAAATCATATTTTGAGAATGTTTATTAATACCAAGGCAGAGAAAATAGATATAGGATGGATAGATAATATACTAGAGGATACTGAGGTGAAATTGAATTACTAAATTTTTGGAAAATCATTGACATACTACTAACGTTCCTCTCCGCGGATATTTTTTTTCGATGTCTTCACAAAACGAAGGTTTTTTCAACTACATTCTGTAACACTCCAGAACAACTTCACGATTTAGCGCCTTGTTAAACAAAACTCCTTACCCTTAACTAAAGGTTTAAAAGTTGACTTATTAAAAAGTCTACTATGGTATTCAAGAAAAAAATCCAGTTTATATTTTTTTCAGTTGAGGCTTTCATTTTATGTGTCTCTGTTCCTGTTACAACTGGCGCAAATGGCTCAACGCTTGTTACCGAAACCAACGAAATCCATCTTATATATTTTGATGTTTTCTATTTATTCACCATATAGAATGGTGTATAGATGGATAAAAATTTAACATATGAGGAAATGAATTGGAGTGATTTTTCTTCGTGTTCTCTTCACAAATGACGTCAGATAAAGCTCAACTCTTAATCCAACGGTGAAAGCAATCGGAGAAAACATTTCGTTTATTATTCCCATAATATAACCCGTTTCAAATACCATAGGGGCTGAGGGATTGGGACGGAATTTGGGGGAAGGTTGAGAGAAATTTCAATAACACAAAACTTTGCAGGGGGGATCTATGATAAAGTAAGCTAGCTCTTGTGTCTCCAAAATTCAGTGTGTCCTGTGCAGCAGTTGTGACACTTTCGTGAATCTGCTCTATGTTTTGCCAAGACTCAAATCCCTTTGTTTATAGGATTCCAACCGGAATTTACTCGGAATATTGTACCATTCCGGTAAAATTCAGCGAATTCGTGCGCTGTTTTTTGTCAAATCCACCAAGTAATTGCAAGAACTGGGGTTTCGATGTTTGTTTTTAATCACCGCGCAGGACGGTTAGGATTCGAATTTAGTTCTCCAATGTTGGAATTTGAATTATGATGTCAACGTTTTCATAAAATCTCTGAAATTGAAGACCAGTTTTCATGGTGAAGATATAAATTTCGGGGCAGAAAGATCGTGCAAGGCTCCGCTTTCCCTTTTGTTTCTAACGAGAAACAGCTCTGGTATTTGCAATGAACTTTTCATGTGTACGATGAGGATATTGTCTCCAATGGTTTCTATGGAATGCTATACGGAACGTAATCAAGTTGCATCCTCCGCTGAAACGTACGTTGTTAGTGAATTATATAACATCTTGTTTGATTTGTCACATTAGAAACGCCTTCACCAGCATGCATCGCAGAAATGCAGGTAATTGTTGTCAGTACATAAAGAGAGGCCGGTAATAAAGGTATTTGAAAAGTATAATATAATCTCAATAGTAAAATATAATATGTATTAGGAATAATTGTAAAGCTTTCTGCTTTGAGAAGAATAATGCATCGGACAAATTAAATTTAGTCTATATATAAATTGTTAAATCTTTATTCTCAAGAAACCTTATAAATACGGTAGCAGAAATATTGCCATAATTGATATAAAATTGTAGGTAACACAATTTATGTTTTAGGTTGATTTTTTCATTCTAACAATGTAAAAATATTGTTAAATCCAATTATAATAAAAAACGTAGGCATACCACCGCAATATTACCAGTAATAATGATTTTGACGACATTTATTTATTGTTATATTATTGGAGTAATATAAAACGAAGCGCTTATATTCCGTTTTATGTGGATTTAAGAGACAGAGGTGGCGTTGTAAGGCATAACAATTTGTTGAAAAAGTGGCATTTCGAAAACTTCTTCAAATTTATGCTAATATGTATTATGCTTTAATTCATCAAATGTATGCTTGTTTAACTGGAACCAGTGTAATGAAATCAATGCTTGAATCGGTACAATGGATAGATTTCAACAACTTCTCAACGCCAAACACCGTATAGGCACATCCCGTTGCCCATTTGACGTAGTCATTGCTATCGACTTACTTGCAAATAGATATCCAGCCAATATTTATATTATTTAATTGAAACTCATACTTAATTGGAATTTATAATCGACCTCAAATGCTATTTAGGATATACTTTTTTAACTGGTGAAGTGCATATTTTATTTCCACCGTGTCCTGCGTTGTAATTAATCCAGTCTCTTTTCGTTAGTCACCTCTCACGTCAAGTGTTGGATTGGTATCTAAATCAAATACACATACCCAGTTTTAACGCTTTACCTTTCTAATACTGACTCAAAGCTCAGCCAGCTGTGAGTTAATTGTGCTAAATATTTTCTCGAACTCTTCTCCCCGGTTCACCACGGCTCCCGTTCCTTTTACTAGCCTCCATTGAAATTGTCGAATCCCCATTTACCACAGAGCCCATCCTCCCGCCGACCTCGTGTCCTAACACTATCTCTCTCGAATCCCGGTCGCCGGATCCAATTAGTTCATGCTGGCTTCAATACTGCTCTCGGAGCATTGGCAGAGAATTCAGGGGGTGGTAAGGCTTAAAAACTTAAACTAAAATAAATACATTAAGGGACAAACAGGTGTCGGAATGAGTCGTTTTAATGTATCTGTTTATTTAGGATAAACCATAGATATACTTGAGAAATACGTATTTTGTCTCTTGAACTGCATTGCACAGAGAAACATTCGAAACCTTCCGCGTTGCATTGAAATCACCTCGACCTAACGGGCTCCCTCTTTGATTGGTGCCCCTTGCTCCGACAACCCCATCCCTGGTCGCCATTTCAGCTGTAATCCCATTCAACTAGTCCACGTAATCGAAATTCAATATATTCTGGCATGAATTAAACTGCCATGGTTAATCCCCACCACAGAAATTTTGAATTTACCTGCACTGTACTCGAATTTCTTGCTCGAAAATTAGGTTGTGCGGGCAGTGCGAGAGAAGGAATGCAATGGTCGTCATAAAACTCTATTCGGCTCCAATGTTGTAATTTTAAATGGCCATTTATTGGAATTTGTGTAAATTGTCCATCGCTTTATGCCATTTTGCAATGGAATTCTGTGTTATTTGACTTGTATATGCGCGGATACGTAATAGCGTATGAGAATTTCGACTGACTTTGCCGATAATATTCGCATTTTTATGGAAAATAAAATGTATATTTTTTTACAAAGGATTAATGTTTCCATCAATATATGCAATGGTTTTGCTTCGTTAATATTCTCTGTAGAATTGGTCGCCGTAACGTTTTTTTAAATAATGCTCAACATTAAAATTTTCACATTTAATAAGTCAGCATTTTATTTTTTTTTAAAGTTCAGCTCTTCTGAAAATGCATAATTGTATCTTTGTTCATTTTCATAACCAATTTTTTGTTTTTTCTTTTGTAACATTTTTATAAAAAATTCCGATAGCCAAATACTTGTCATATTTAGAGATATTGATAACCATCCAATTAGTAACTTTTCAAAGAAAGGATCATTGAATGTGGAGATAGACTTGGATAAAATACATAAATGGTAATAATATATTATAGTTTATAAAGGGGATATTGCTTGTTCACTCAGCAGCATTCGACATTGGGAATGTAGTGTTATCGTCCGCCCTCTCATGGCGCTTTGCAATACCTTTTTCGTCCGGCTGTACCGTGTATTTCATTAAAGGACTACGATAGACAAAATAGTCCTGCATTAAAGGAATTTACCATTTACTATAAGTTTTATTTAATTGCGCTGTCAATTTTTAAACATGTGAACATCTGCATCAATACGATGAACCCTCTAGTATTAGAGTGTTTCCTGCAAAATATTTTGAGAGCTATAGATTAAATTTTTAAATCATCAGGTGAAGTCAGCTTGCAATTTATCTGATGCTAGTTTCTTTAATAAATATACTTAATTGTGAGATTGCTTAAGGTGGTTGATTTTTAATCTTTAATGCGAGTACCACCTTTATATAGTCATTGTAATATGGATGGAATACAACAAATACGCAACACGGACTTAGAAAGATGGCATATATATTTGATGTTTTTTTTCAGGGGTAGTCTTATCGGCGTAACAAAAAATTCTATTCGTTAGGAAATTAGTAAAAATGTCAAGCATAATTACAGTCGCAGGAATTCTTTCATGATATATTTCAATTATTACCTTCAATTTTGCTATTGGTATGATCATAATGATGAAATGTAGGGATACACGGGGAACGGCATTCAGAAAAAACTAACCGCACATTTTCTATGGTAACCTAGAAGAATTTCTTTTATTGTATATACATGAATTAACTGATAACACGAAAGAGATGAGTAATATTGGAATATCAGGCTACATGGTTTTCATGAACTAGGTGCAGGATACATAAAAGCCTCATCTATCTTCAAAATGTTTTATTGGCTTTTATTTATACATATTTTTCCGAAATTCCCAAACTGAAAAACAAAAATAAAATTCATACTACTAGATTGGGTAATATGCTTGCAAAGTAACTTCCCATAATTTTTATAAACGCTTTTACCGACAGGGACAGAAAGTCTCAAAGTATGTTGGACTGGGCTAGACAGTGTGGGCGATTACGGTATCCACTCAGAAAAAATATTTTTATTTACCAAGTTTCGGCCGAATGCATTTTAAATGACCTTCCATTTTGTCGTATATAATATTTTGCTCTGTCGACGGGAGAACAAACATTAACATCGCTATATTTAAAGGAATTTTTTCCAACGTTGATGTTCAGACACTGGCCCGGATGATTAGATTTAAGATTTAATCATATTTATTTGAATATCACGTATAGATGTTAAGGCAATTCTAGTTTCACAAAGAAATCTACAAGACCGGTAAAAAGAAAAATGCTCTTACTGAAAGAAAGATTTGGAAATTAAATTGGCAAATATAAATATTATCAATTTTTATTGGGCATCTCTGTAATTTTTATAATTTTCCAGCTTGTCACATAAAATTTGTAATTATGGTCATTAAACTGAATGAATCTTCATGGAGTTTAAATTGTATCAATATGTAATAGTATCACGTGGAAAGGTTACCGCAACAAGAAGAAACAAAGAAGTACAACTATGGCATTTTTGATGCCTGATATATACCAGAAGGCTTGCCAGAGCTGATAAAATTTTCTATATAAAACATTTTAAAAAAATGGGTATGTATTTTACTCACCTGGGAATCGTAATTCAGATTAAAAGGCAAAATAATAAATCATAAAGAAGAACTGAATACTCCTGATTTGAATGGGAAATACAAACGTGATTTATTCCTAGCAAAATTTTCTATAATTTCGACTCAGTGGTGG
This sequence comes from Hetaerina americana, assembly GCF_022747635.1. NCBI lineage: Eukaryota > Metazoa > Arthropoda > Insecta > Odonata > Calopterygidae > Hetaerina > Hetaerina americana. Next base: position 113,921 of record NW_027287119.1, read on the forward strand.
TAGCGATCCCATTTACAGTTTGGAATGACAATGAAGTTGTTTATTAAGACTAAAATATGAATCCATTCATTTTGCCTTCACTATTTGTTCAAAACCGTGAATCACTGCTTATTTGGTGAACAAATATATAAATATCCTTAAGTTTCAGTATTATAACTGAAAGCATTATATGAATATATTATTTCTCAGTCATACCTGTAGATGTGCTAGATGATCCTGGCGAAACAAACCAACCAACTAAGGATTCTCCGGTAAATTTGAGGGAAGGCAAATGATGCCTGAGACTTTGGAAACCAATTGCTGCCTAATAAATCCTTTAGTTATTTTTTGATGATTTGCGTGCATTGTTGCCAAAAGTATATGAAATGAAAGGTGATAATTCAATGAAATCTTTGGTATTAAAAGATTAAAATTGAGTCTTTTGGTGAACACGCTAGACTGTTAGAATAATGTTAATGTTTTTTAAGCATTACACTGAGAATTTCTCCAGGAAAATGTATTCCCAAAAAAACTACTTTGCCCCTTAGGAAGGCTTTACAAACGTTACATTTAGCATCGCAATAATATACTTAATCATCATTAAAACACGTAGGAAATACGCATAAACAGTACTCCATATCTAGGATGTGATTATTGTGACATTTTAGTCGGTGAACATGTTACTTCAGGTTAAAATCGTTTTAATCCAATATGTCCAGCCATCTGAACATAGAATCATAGCCCTTGCTGTTAGGGATAAATATGCAGTGTAACATTAAGCATGCAAATTGTTTCTCCTGAATTAAAAAAAAGGAGAGTATCTACCAACTGAAAAAACACATGTAGACGATTAACGTGTAATCAGTCGCATCCGCCTTTATTTGCCACAGCGATTTTTAATTTCTAGGAATTGAGCAAAACTTTAATACCCATCTGTAACGTATTGAAAAAATACCTATCCATTTGTCCACCGGGAATAATTAAACTCCTTGGTTTCATTTGAAAATTGTGTGGAAAAATTGTCCTCCGATTCACCCGAGCAATACTCACCACTCGGGGGATTGTGGTGTGAGAACTCTTAAGTGCAAGAAGGATAAAGAGGCGCGAGACGTAATTTAATTCCCCTCGCCCACATTTTGGTCCCTGTCTATTTTGCCCTTCTTCCGTTGCCTCCTCTCCTAATTTCTCCCCCTCTATCCATTGCCCCTTTTTACCAATTGCCACGTCTACATTCAACCCGTCCTCAATTTCTCGCCCCTCTTTCCCTGCGAACCCTTTCTCCGAACACCAATCCCTTCCGTTTGCCCCTACCTCTTTTTAGACCGCTTTCTCCTTTCGCCCATATTCTCTATTCCGCCTGTCTTCCCTTTCGTCACCCTCCTCTACCGCTCTCTCATTTCCTATCGCCTCCCCCGTTCTCCAGTCGAATGATCTCTGCCTTCTCCTGACACTTTCTGTCATTCCCTTTAACCTTTCTTCCCATCGATAGATTAGTCCAGTCTTTACATTACCCCTCCTACTTACTGTCCCTCAACTCTTTTAATCTATTCAAATCCCCTAACCATATCCTTTTGCTAAAATCAAGCTCTTCTTTAAATCTCTCTCGCAATCCAGATCTCTCTCCATTTCTCTCTCTCTCTCTCTCTCTCTCTCTCTCTCTCTCTCTTCTTAACATCGACAACTCGCCTCTGCCCTTTCAATCCAGTCGCCTCCACTCTTCTTACTTCCTCTGCTCTCCATTCACCCTCTCTCTAAGATACATTAATTCCCCTTTCCTCATTAGGAACTCTTCCTTCATTCACATCATCTCACCAGACTTCTCACTTTATTCTTCCTCTCTCCCCAATAGCCTTGGTGCCGTCTAACACCTCATCCCTCTATTCACTGTCCTCTTTCAATTTGTCTCATTTTCCAATTTTCTTCTTCCCCGATTTGCCTCCCCTCCTCACTTAAGTCAACATTTTACGCTCCCTCTCTCTTCTCCAGGCCCACTCTCAATATCCATTGGCCCCTTTCATGAATCACTTTCAACTACTCCCACATCCAATCCTTACATTTCTTTATCCGCATTTGCACCCACTATTTTTCAACCATATTTTTCAATCATTCTCGGTTGTCATTTTTATACGTTCGGCCTACTTTTCATAACCCTTTCCGTCCCTATCTGCTATTATCTTCCCTTTTCTGATTTGACTTTTTCTCCTCAACGTTTTCTAATTTCGGGTTTACCCAAACCTCGCTCCTCATTCTCTCTCCCTTTTCTTTTCATTTCATTTTTCTTTAGCCCCTCTTCCCCAGTTCCTCCACACTATCAAAGTTTGCCTTCTCTTCACTCGCCACCCCCCTAACCGCTCAAAGTTTCCTCCCTCTTCTCCCCCTCTTCATATGTCCTGTTTACTCCATCAGCTTTTTTACTCTAGCGAAGAGATGCCCTCGAATTCTCTTTCCGTTATTGGTTTTCCTCCCGATTCTCCTCACAGGAAGATCCTCCAATGCCTCTGTAATCTTCTGGCCACTTTTTCCGCTGCCCTTTTGTACCGCTGGCTTTTGAGTGGCTCTTTTTTTTTAATTATTAGACTTTCCAGACGTGGCTGGTGTGGTTTTTGGGGGGTTAAGTATATTGGTACGAGTTGAAAATGCTTTATAGGAGTTCGCTCTGCTCGGAACAATCTGCATCACGTGTCCCTTGCCGACCGTAATGTCAGATCATTTTTAATACATGGTTTATCCGAGGATCTTTGGAATTTGCATCGTTTTAACTTGTCTTTGATTTTCGCGGGGCATTCTCCGTGGCAAGGAAAAAAGCTTTTTATAACGCGTGCTTCAGAATTCTTGTCAAGAATTAGCTTTTCCCACTACATACGACAAGCTCAAATATTTTCCAAATCGACTGGAATATACACGTAATATACTCTCAACATTTTGCAAATCGTAAAAATACGTGTTTTGTGCATGTAGTCTACTTTGGTCATTTCGTGAGTTAACCACAATGGATTCTAGATTTATTCATACTACAGTTGAAAGAAACCCTGTTTTGATGTGTATCAATACTGAAAGCACAGTCACCTTTCATCATTCTGATTTCAAATGCCTTTGTTGTCGTAGCATGTCAAAGAGGTATAAGAGAAGGGAGGGATGGATTTCACCGAATATAGGAAGGTAGTAGGTTGGATAATTCGTGACAAAGGGAATCCCTGTTAACAACGTACCATCGTGGACACGAACTCGTAGGGGAAGTGACAGTGGGAACTGCTAATGTTCCAGGTTCCCCCTTATTCCTGCTCAATTCTTCCAGGCCTCCCTGGTCTAGCCTTCTCCATTCAAATTCGCATCAATATTTATCTCGCACTCATTTCTTCTCAATACAGCAAACATGCATGCATATAAAAACTGAAACGGCATACATTCACGCCTTAACATATACCTACAATTAATCACACATGTGTACATACACATATGTATACAGATGCACGAGAATATACGTATTCACACGTACAAGTATGTATATATATATATATATATATATATATATATATATATATATATATATATATATATATATATATATATATATATATATACTCTATATATATATATATATATATATATATATATATATATATATATATATATATATATATATATATATATATATATATATATATATATATATATATATATATATATATATATATATATATATACTATATATATATATATACTATATATATATATATATATATATATATATATATATATATATATATATATATATATATATATATATACTATATATATATATATATATATATATATATATATACTATATATATATATATATATATATATATATATATACTATATATATATATATATATATATATATATATATATATATATATATATATATAATATATATATATATATATATATATATATATATATATATATATATATATATATATATATATATATATATATATATATATATATATATATATATATATATATATATATATATATATATATATATATACTATATATATATATATATA
>NW_027287120.1:0-117467 GCF_022747635.1 Hetaerina americana
TATTGTTGTTCATTTTCAACAAATAAACAAAATAAAACACAGAATTAATCCTGAAAGACAAGAAATGAGCATAAAAGATGCTTCAGGGCAAGTGTTAATGTTACTAAAAGAGCCAAAATTTCTAAAAATATTGCGAAAAACAACAATCTTCTGTTTTAGAGTGAATGTTTGAGGTGTTTAGAAGGCATTTATTTCATTTTTAGAAAATTTAATTTTTTACATTTTTCCATGAAAAGTGCCAATACCCCCCCCTTTGGGTTCTAGGTGAAAATCTCACACGTTACAAATCATACAAAAATGTATCCAAGGTGTGTATTGTTGTTCATTTTCATCAAATAAACAAAATAAAACCCAGAATGAATCCTTAAAGACAATTAAAGATCATAAAAGATGCTTCAGCCCAGGTGTTAATTTTACTAAAAGAGCCCAAATTTCTAAAAATATTGCGAAAAACAACAATCTTCAGTTTTAGAGTGAATGTTTGAGGTGTTTAGAAGGCATTTATTTCATTTTTAGAAAATTTAATTTTTTAAATTTTTTAATGAAAAGTGCCAATACCCCCCCCTTTGGGTTCTAGGTGAAAATCTCACTCGACACAAATCAAACAAAAATGTTTCCATGGTGTGTATTGATGTTCATTTTCATCAAATAAACAAAATAAAACCCAGAATTAATCTTGAAGGACAAGAAATGAGCATAAAAGTTGCTTCAGAGAAAGTGTTAATGTTACTAAAAGAGCCCAAATTTCTAAAAATATTGCGAAAAACAACAATCTTCTGTTTTAGAGTGTATGTTTGAGGTGTTTAGAAGGCATTTATTTCATTTTTAGAAAATTTAATTTTTCACATTTTTCCATGAAAAGTGCCAATACCCCCCCTTTGGGTTCTAGGTGAAAATCTCACTCGACACAAATCAAACAAAAATGTATCCAAGGTGTGTATTGTTGTTCATTTTCATCAAATAAACAAAATAAAACCCAGAATGTATCCTGAAAGACAATAAATGATCATAAAAGATGCTTCAGCCCAGGTGTTAATGTTACTAAAAGAGCCCAAATTTCTAAAAATATTGCGAAAAACAACAATCTTCTGTTTTAGAGTGAATGTTTGAGGTGTTTAGAAGGCATTTATTTCATTTTTGAAAATTTAATTTTTCACATTTTTCCATGAAAAGTGCCAATACCCCCCACTTTGGGTTCTAGATGAAAATCTCACTCGAAACAAATCAAACAAAAATGTTTCCATGGTGTGTATTGTTGTTCATTTTCATCAAATAAACAAAATAAAACACAGAATTAATCCTGAAAGACAAGAAATGAGCATAAAAGATGCTTCAGCGCAAGTGTTAATGTTACTAAAAGAGCCCAAATTTCTAAAAGTATTGCGAAAAACAACAATCTTCTGTTTTAGAGTGAATGTTTGAGGTGTTTAGAAGGCATTTATTTCATTTTTAGATAATTTAATTTTTCACATTTTTCCATGAAAAGTGCCAATACCCCCCTTTGGGTTCTAGGTGAAAATCTCACTCGACACAAATCAAACAAAAATGTATCCAAGGTGTGTATTGTTGTTCATTTTCATCAAATAAACAAAATAAAACCCAGAATGAATCCTGAAAGACAATAAAAGATCATAAAAGATGCTTCAGCCCAAGTGTTAATGTTACTAAAAGAGCCCAAATTTCTAAAAATATTGCGAAAAACAACAATCTTCTGTTTTACAGTGAATGTTTGAGGTGTTTAGAAGGCATTTATTTCATTTTTAGAAAATTTAATTTTTCACATTTTTCCATGAAAAGTTCCAATACCCCCCGCTTTGGGTTCTAGGTGAAAATCTCACTCGACACAAATCAAACAAAAATGTTTCCATGGTGTGTATTGTTGTTCATTTTCAACAAATAAACAAAATAAAACACAGAATTAATCCTGAAAGACAAGAAATGATCATAAAAGATGCTTCAGGGCAAGTGTTAATGTTACTAAAAGAGCCAAAATTTCTAAAAATATTGCGAAAAACAACAATCTTCTGTTTTAGAGTGAATGTTTGAGGTGTTTAGAAGGCATTTATTTCATTTTTAGAAAATTTAATTTTTCACATTTTTCCATGAAAAGTGCCAATGCCCCCCCCTTTGGGTTCTAGGTGAAAATCTCACTCGTTACAAATCAAACAAAAATGTATCCAAGGTGTTTATTGTTGTTCATTTTCATCAAATAAATAAAATAAAACCCAGAATGAATCCTGAAAGACAATAAAAGATCATAAAAGATGCTTCAGCCCAGGTGTTAATTTTACTAAAAGAGCCCAAATTTCTAAAAATATTGCGAAAAACAACAATCTTCAGTTTTAGAGTGAATGTTTAAGGTGTTTAGAAGGCATTTATTTCATTTTTAGAAAATTTAATTTTTTACAATTTTCCATGAAAAGTGCCAATACCCCCCCCTTTGGGTTCTAGGTGAAAATCTCACTCGACACAAATCAAACAAAAATGTTTCAATGGTGTGTATTGTTGTTCATTTTCATCAAATAAACAAAATAAAACCCAGAATGAATCCTGAAAGACAATAAAAGATCATAAAAGATGCTTCAGCCCAGGTGTTAATGTTACTAAAAGAGCCCAAATTTCTAAAAATAATGCGAAAAACAACAATCTTCTGTTTTAGAGTGAATGTTTGAGGTGTTTAGAAGGCATTTATTTCATTTTTAGAAAATTTAATTTTTCACATTTTTCCATGAAAAGTGCCAATACCCCCCCTTTGGGTTCTAGGTGAAAATCTCACTCGACACAAATCAAACAAAAATGTATCCAAGGTGTGTATTGTTGTTCATTTTCATCAAATAAATAAAATAAAACCCAGAATGAATCCTGAAAGACAATAAAAGATCATAAAAGATGCTTCAGCCCAGGTGTTAATGTTACTAAAAGAGCCCAAATTTCTAAAAATATTGCGAAAAACAACAATCTTCTGTTTTAGAGTGAATGTTTGAGGTGTTTAGAAGGCATTTATTTCATTTTTAGAAAATTTAATTTTTCACATTTTTCCATGAAAAGTGCCAATACCCCCCCTTTGGGTTCTAGGTGAAAATCTCACTCGACACAAATCAAACAAAAATGTTTCCATGGTGTGTATTGTTGTTCATTTTCATCAAATAAACAAAATAAAACACAGAATTAATCCTGAAAGACAAGAATTGAGCATAAAAGATGCTTCAGCGCAAGTGTTAATGTTACTAAAAGAGCCCAAATTTCTAAAAATATTGCGAAAAACAACAATCTTCTGTTTTAGAGTGAATGTTTGAGGTGTTTAGAAGGCATTTATTTCATTTTTAGAAAATTTAATTTTTCACATTTTTCCATGAACAGTGCCAATACCCCCCCCTTTGGGTACTAGGTGAAAATCTCACTCGACACAAATCAAACAAAAATGTTTCCATGTTGTGTATTGTTGTTCATTTTCATCAAATAAACAAAATAAAACACAGAATTAATCCTGAAAGACAAGAAATGAGCATAAAAGATGCTTCAGCCCAAGTGTTAATGTTACTAAAAGAGCCAAAATTTCTAAAAATATTGCGAAAAACAACAATCTTCTGTTTTAGAGTGAATGTTTGAGGTGTTTAGAAGGCATTTATTTCATTTTTAGAAAATTTAATTTTTCACATTTTTCCATGAAAAGTGCCAATGCCCCCCCCTTTGGGTTCTAGGTGAAAATCTCACTCGTTACAAATCAAACAAAAATGTATCCAAGGTGTTTATTGTTGTTCATTTTCATCAAATAAACAAAATAAAACCCAGAATGAATCCTGAAAGACAATAAAAGATCATAAAAGATGCTTCAGCCCAGGTGTTAATTTTACTAAAAGAGCCCAAATTTCTAAAAATATTGCGAAAAACAACAATCTTCAGTTTTAGAGTGAATGTTTAAGGTGTTTAGAAGGCATTTATTTCATTTTTAGAAAATTTAATTTTTTACAATTTTCCATGAAAAGTGCCAATACCCCCCCCTTTGGGTTCTAGGTGAAAATCTCACTCGACACAAATCAAACAAAAATGTTTCAATGGTGTGTATTGTTGTTCATTTTCATCAAATAAACAAAATAAAACCCAGAATGAATCCTGAAAGACAATAAAAGATCATAAAAGATGCTTCAGCCCAGGTGTTAATGTTACTAAAAGAGCCCAAATTTCTAAAAATAATGCGAAAAACAACAATCTTCTGTTTTAGAGTGAATGTTTGAGGTGTTTAGAAGGCATTTATTTCATTTTTAGAAAATGTAATTTTTCACATTTTTCCATGAAAAGTGCCAATACCCCCCCTTTGGGTTCTAGGTGAAAATCTCACTCGACACAAATCAAACAAAAATGTATCCAAGGTGTGTATTGTTGTTCATTTTCATCAAATAAATAAAATAAAACCCAGAATGAATCCTGAAAGACAATAAAAGGTCATAAAAGATGCTTCAGGCCAGGTGTTAATGTTACTAAAAGAGCCCAAATTTCTAAAAATATTGCGAAAAACAACAATCTTCTGTTTTAGAGTGAATGTTTGAGGTGTTTAGAAGGCATTTATTTCATTTTTAGAAAATTTAATTTTTCACATTTTTCCATGAAAAGTGCCAATACCCCCCCTTTGGGTTCTAGGTGAAAATCTCACTCGACACAAATCAAACAAAAATGTTTCCATGGTGTGTATTGTTGTTCATTTTCATCAAATAAACAAAATAAAACACAGAATTAATCCTGAAAGACAAGAATTGAGCATAAAAGATGCTTCAGCGCAAGTGTTAATGTTACTAAAAGAGCCCAAATTTCTAAAAATATTGCGAAAAACAACAATCTTCTGTTTTAGAGTGAATGTTTGAGGTGTTTAGAAGGCATTTATTTCATTTTTAGAAAATTTAATTTTTTACATTTTTCAATGAAAAGTGCCAATACCCCCCCCTTTGGGTTCTAGGTGAAAATCTCACACGTTACAAATCAAACAAAAATGTATCCAAGGTGTGTATTGTTGTTCATTTTCATCAAATAAACAAAATAAAACCCAGAATGAATCCTGAAAGACAATAAAAAATCATAAAAGATGCTTCAGCCAAGGTGTTAATTTTACTAAAAGAGCCCAAATTTCTAAATTTATTGCGAAAAACAACAATCTTCAGTTTTAGAGTGAATGTTTGAGGTGTTTAGAAGGCATTTATTTCATTTTTAGAAAATTTAATTTTTTACATTTTTCCATGAAAAGTGCCAATACCCCCCCCTTTGGGTTCTAGGTGAAAGTCTCACTCGACACAAATCAAACAAAAATGTTTCCATGGTGTGTATTGATGTTCATTTTCATCAAATAAACAAAATAAAACCCAGAATTAATCTTGAAGGACAAGAAATGAGCATAAAATTTGCTTCAGAGAAAGTGTTAATGTTACTAAAAGAGCCCAAATTTCGAAAAATATTGCGAAAAACAACAAATTTCTGTTTTAGAGTGAATGTTTGAGGTGTTTAGAAGGCATTTATTTCATTTTTAGAAAATTTAATTTTTCACATTTTTCCATGAAAAGTGCCAATACCCCTCCCCCCCTTTGGGTTCTAGGTGAAAATCTCACTTGACACAAATCAAACAAAAATGTATCCAAGGTGTGTATTGTTGTTCATTTTCATCAAATAAACAAAATAATACCCAGAATTAATCCTGAAAGACAAGAAATGAGCATAAAAGTTGCTTCAGCGCAAGTGTTAATGTTACTAAAAGAGCCCAAATTTCTAAAAATATTGCGAAAAACAACAATCTTCTGTTTTAGAGTGTATGTTTGAGGTGTTTAGAAGGCATTTATTTCATTTTTAGAAAATTTAATTTTTCACATTTTTCCATGAAAAGTGCCAATACCCCCCTTTGGGTTCTAGGTGAAAATCTCACTCGACACAAATCAAACAAAAATGTATCCAAGGTGTGTATTGTTGTTCATTTTCATCAAATAAACAAAATAAAACCCAGAATGAATCCTGAAAGACAATAAAAGATCAAAAAAGATGCTTCAGCCCAAGTGTTAATGTTACTAAAAGAGCCCAAATTTCTAAAAATATTGCGAAAAACAACAATCTTCTGTTTTACAGTGAATGTTTGAGGTGTTTAGATGGCATTTATTTCATTTTTAGAAAATTTAATTTTTCACATTTTTCCATGAAAAGTGCCAATACCCCCCCTTTGGGTTCTAGGTGAAAATCTAACTTGACTCAAATCAAACAAAAATGTTTCCATGGTGTGTATTGTTGTTCATTTTCATCAAATAAACAAAATAAAACCCAGAATTAATCGTGAAAGACATGAAATGAGCATAAAAGATTCTTCAGCGCAAGTGTTAATTTTACTAAAAGAGCCCAAATTTCTAAAAATATTGCGAAAAACAACAATCTTCAGTTTTAGAGTGAATGTTTGAGGTGTTTAGAAGGCATTTATTTCATTTTTAGAAAATTTAATTTTTTACATTTTTCCATGAAAAGTGCCAATACCCCCCCCTTTGGGTTCTAGGTGAATATCTCACACGTTACAAATCATACAAAAATGTATCCAAGGTGTGTATTGTTGTTCATTTTCATCAAATAAACAAAATAAAACCCAGAATGAATCCTTAAAGACAATTAAAGATCATAAAAGATGCTTCAGCCCAGGTGTTAATTTTACTAAAAGAGCCCAAATTTCTAAAAATATTGCGAAAAACAACAATCTTCAGTTTTAGAGTGAATGTTTGAGGTGTTTAGAAGGCATTTATTTCATTTTTAGAAAATTTAATTTTTTACATTTTTCCATGAAAAGTGCCAATACCCCCCCCCTTTGGGTTCTAGGTGAAAATCTCACTCGACACAAATCAAACAAAAATGTTTCCATGGTGTGTATTGATGTTCATTTTCATCAAATAAACAAAATAAAACCCAGAATTAATCTTGAAGGACAAGAAATGAGCATAAAATTTGCTTCAGAGAAAGTGTTAATGTTACTAAAAGAGCCCAAATTTCGAAAAATATTGCGAAAAACAACAATCTTCTGTTTTAGAGTGAATGTTTGAGGTGTTTAGAAGGCATTTATTTCATTTTTAGAAAATTTAATTTTTCACATTTTTCCATGAAAAGTGCCAATACCCCTCCCCCCCTTTGGGTTCTAGGTGAAAATCTCACTTGACACAAATCAAACAAAAATGTATCCAAGGTGTGTATTGTTGTTCATTTTCATCAAATAAACAAAATAAAACCCAGAATGAATCCTGAAAGACAATAAAAGATCAAAAAAGATGCTTCAGCCCAAGTGTTAATGTTACTAAAAGAGCCCAAATTTCTAAAAATATTGCGAAAAACAACAATCTTCTGTTTTACAGTGAATGTTTGAGGTGTTTAGATGGCATTTATTTCATTTTTAGAAAATTTAATTTTTCACATTTTTCCATGAAAAGTGCCAATACCCCCCCTTTGGGTTCTAGGTGAAAATCTAACTTGACTCAAATCAAACAAAAATGTTTCCATGGTGTGTATTGTTGTTCATTTTCATCAAATAAACAAAATAAAACCCAGAATTAATCGTGAAAGACATGAAATGAGCATAAAAGATTCTTCAGCGCAAGTGTTAATTTTACTAAAAGAGCCCAAATTTCTAAAAATATTGCGAAAAACAACAATCTTCAGTTTTAGAGTGAATGTTTGAGGTGTTTAGAAGGCATTTATTTCATTTTTAGAAAATTTAATTTTTTACATTTTTCCATGAAAAGTGCCAATACCCCCCCCTTTGGGTTCTAGGTGAATATCTCACACGTTACAAATCATACAAAAATGTATCCAAGGTGTGTATTGTTGTTCATTTTCATCAAATAAACAAAATAAAACCCAGAATGAATCCTTAAAGACAATTAAAGATCATAAAAGATGCTTCAGCCCAGGTGTTAATTTTACTAAAAGAGCCCAAATTTCTAAAAATATTGCGAAAAAACAACAATCTTCAGTTTTAGAGTGAATGTTTGAGGTGTTTAGAAGGCATTTATTTCATTTTTAGAAAATTTAATTTTTTACATTTTTCCATGAAAAGTGCCAATACCCCCCCCCTTTGGGTTCTAGGTGAAAATCTCACTCGACACAAATCAAACAAAAATGTTTCCATGGTGTGTATTGATGTTCATTTTCATTTTATAAACAAAATAAAACCCAGAATTAATCTTGAAGGACAAGAAATGAGCATAAAAGTTGCTTCAGAGAAAGTGTTAATGTTACTAAAAGAGCCCAAATTTCTAAAAATATTGCGAAAAACAACAATCTTCTGTTTTAGAGTGTATGTTTGAGGTGTTTAGAAGGCATTTATTTCATTTTTAGAAAATTTAATTTTTCACATTTTTCCATGAAAAGTGCCAATACCCCCCCTTTGGGTTCTAGGTGAAAATCTCACTCGACACAAATCAAACAAAAATGTATCCAAGGTGTGTATTGTTGTTCATTTTCATCAAATAAACAAAATAAAACCCAGAATGTATCCTGAAAGACAATAAATGATCATAAAAGATGCTTCAGCCCAGGTGTTAATGTTACTAAAAGAGCCCAAATTTTTAAAAATATTGCGAAAAACAACAATCTTCTGTTTTACAGTGAATGTTTGAGGTGTTTAGAAGGCATTTGTTTCATTTTTAGAAAATTTAATTTTTCACATTTTTCCATGAAAAGTGCCAATACCCCCCCTTTGGGTTCTAGGTGAAAATCTCACTTGACCCAAATCAAACAAAAATGTTTCCATGGTGTGTATTGTTGTTCATTTTCATCAAATAAACAAAATAAAACCCAGAATTATTCGTGAAAGACATGAAATGAGCATAAAAGATTCTTCAGCGCAAGTGTTAATTTTACTAAAAGAGCCCAAATTTCTAAAAATATTGCGAAAAACAACAATCTTCAGTTTTAGAGTGAATGTTTGAGGTGTTTAGAAGGCATTTATTTCATTTTTAGAAAATTTAATTTTTCACATTTTTCCATGAAAAGTGCCAATACGCCCCCTTTGGGTTCTAGGTGAAAATCTCACTCGACACAAATCAAACAAAAATGTTTCCATGGTGTGTATTGTTGTTCATTTTCATCAAATAAACAAAATAAAACACAGAATTACTCCTGAAAGACAAGAAATGAGCATAAAAGATGCTTCAGCGCAAGTGTTAATGTTACTAAAAGAGCCCAAATTTCTAAAAATATTGCGAAAAACAACAATCTTCTGTTTTAGAGTGAATGTTTGAGGTGTTTAGAAGGCATTTATTTCATTTTTGAAAATTTAATTTTTCACATTTTTCCATGAAAAGTGCCAATACCCCCCACTTTGGGTTCTAGGTGAAAATCTCACTCGACACAAATCAAACAAAAATGTTTCCATGGTGTGTATTGATGTTCATTTTCATCAAATAAACAAAATAAAACCCAGAATTAATCTTGAAGGACAAGAAATGAGCATAAAAGTTGCTTCAGAGAAAGTGTTAATGTTACTAAAAGACCCCAAATTTCTAAAAATATTGCGAAAAACAACAATCTTCTGTTTTAGAGTGAATGTTTGTTGTGTTTAGAAGGCATTTATTTCATTTTTAGAAAATTTAATTTTTCACATTTTTCCATGAAAAGTGCCAATACCCCCCCCTTTGGGTTCTAGGTGAAAATCTCACTTGATTCAAATCAAACAAAAATGTTTCCATGGTGTGTATTGTTGTTCATTTTCATCAAATAAACAAAATAAAACCCAGAATTAATCGTGAAAGACATGAAATGAGCATAAAAGATTCTTCAGCGCAAGTGTTAATTTTACTAAAAGAGCCCAAATTTCTAAAAATATTGCGAAAAACAACAATCTTCAGTTTTAGAGTGAATGTTTGAGGTGTTTAGAAGGCATTTATTTCATTTTTAGAAAATTTAATTTTTTACATTTTTCAATGAAAAGTGCCAATACCCCCCCCTTTGGGTTCTAGGTGAATATCTCACACGTTACAAATCATACAAAAATGTATCCAAGGTGTGTATTGTTGTTCATTTTCATCAAATAAACAAAATAAAACCCAGAATGAATCCTTAAAGACAATTAAAGATCATAAAAGATGCTTCAGCCCAGGTGTTAATTTTACTAAAAGAGCCCAAATTTCTAAAAATATTGCGAAAAACAACAATCTTCAGTTTTAGAGTGAATGTTTGAGGTGTTTAGAAGGCATTTATTTCATTTTTAGAAAATTTAATTTTTTACATTTTTCCATGAAAAGTGCCAATACCCCCCCCCTTTGGGTTCTAGGTGAAAATCTTACTTGACTCAAATCAAACAAAAATGTTTCCATGGTGTGTATTGATGTTCATTTTCATCAAATAAACAAAATAAAACCCAGAATTAATCTTGAAGGACAAGAAATGAGCATAAAAGTTGCTTCAGAGAAAGTGTTAATGTTACTAAAAGAGCCCAAATTTCTAAAAATATTGCGAAAAACAACAATCTTCTGTTTTAGAGTGAATGTTTGTTGTGTTTAGAAGGCATTTATTTCATTTTTAGAAAATTTAATTTTTTACATTTTTCCATGAAAAGTGCCAATACCCCCCCCCTTTGGGTTCTAGGTGAAAATCTTACTTGACTCAAATCAAACAAAAATGTTTCCATGGTGTGTATTGTTGTTCATTTTCATCAAATAAACAAAATAAAACCCAGAATTAATCGTGAAAGACATGAAATGAGCATAAAAGATTCTTCAGCGCAAGTGTTAATTTTACTAAAAGAGCCCAAATTTCTAAAAATATTGCGAAAAACAACAATCTTCAGTTTTAGAGTGAATGTTTGAGGTGTTTAGAAGGCATTTATTTCATTTTTAGAAAATTTAATTTTTTACATTTTTTAATGAAAAGTGCCAATACCCCCCCCCTTTGGGTTCTAGGTGAATATCTCACACGTTACAAATCATACAAAAATGTATCCAAGGTGTGTATTGTTGTTCATTTTCATCAAAAAAACAAAATAAAACCCAGAATGAATCCTTAAAGACAATTAAAGATCATAAAAGATGCTTCAGCCCAGGTGTTAATTTTACTAAAAGAGCCCAAATTTCTAAAAATATTGCGAAAAACAACAATCTTCAGTTTTAGAGTGAATGTTTGAGGTGTTTAGAAGGCATTTATTTCATTTTTAGAAAATTTAATTTTTTACATTTTTCCATGAAAAGTGCAAATACCCCCCCCTTTGGGTTCTAGGTGAAAATCTCACTCGACACAAATCAAACAAAAATGTTTCCATGGTGTGTATTGATGTTCATTTTCATCAAATAAACAAAATAAAACCCAGAATTAATCTTGAAGGACAAGAAATGAGCATAAAAGTTGCTTCAGAGAAAGTGTTAATGTTACTAAAAGAGCCCAAATTTCTAAAAATATTGCGAAAAAACAACAATCTTCTGTTTTAGAGTGTATGTTTGAGGTGTTTAGAAGGCATTTATTTCATTTTTAGAAAATTTAATTTTTCACATTTTTCCATGAAAAGTGCCAATACCCCCCCCTTTGGGTTCTAGGTGAAAATCTCACACGTTACAAATCAAACAAAAATGTATCCAAGGTGTGTATTGTTGTTCATTTTCATCAAATAAACAAAATAAAACCCAGAATGAATCCTGAAAGACAATAAAAGATCATAAAAGATGCTTCAGCCCAGGTGTTAATTTTACTAAAAGAGCCCAAATTTCTAAAAATATTGCGAAAAACAACAATCTTCAGTTTTAGAGTGAATGTTTGAGGTGTTTAGAAGGCATTTATTTCATTTTTAGAAAATTTAATTTTTTACATTTTTCCATGAAAAGTGCCAATACCCCCCCCTTTGGGTTCTAGGTGAAAATCTCACTCGACACAAATCAAACAAAAATGTTTCCATGGTGTGTATTGATGTTCATTTTCATCAAATAAACAAAATAAAACCCAGAATTAATCTTGAAGGACAAGAAATGAGCATAAAAGTTGCTTCAGAGAAAGTGTTAATGTTACTAAAAGAGCCCAAATTTCTAAAAATATTGCGAAAAACAACAATCTTCTGTTTTAGAGTGAATGTTTGTTGTGTTTAGAAGGCATTTATTTCATTTTTAGAAAATTTAATTTTTCACATTTTTCCATGAAAAGTGCCAATACCCCCCCCCCTTTGGGTTCTAGGTGAAAATCTTACTTGACTCAAATCAAACAAAAATGTTTCCATGGTGTGTATTGTTGTTCATTTTCATCAAATAAACAAAATAAAACCCAGAATTAATCGTGAAAGACATGAAATGAGCATAAAAGATTCTTCAGCGCAAGTGTTAATTTTACTAAAAGAGCCCAAATTTCTAAAAATATTGCGAAAAACAACAATCTTCAGTTTTAGAGTGAATGTTTGAGGTGTTTAGAAGGCATTTATTTCATTTTTAGAAAATTTAATTTTTTACATTTTTCCATGAAAAGTGCCAATACCCCCCCCTTTGGGTTCTAGGTGAATATCTCACACGTTACAAATCATACAAAAATGTATCCAAGGTGTGTATTGTTGTTCATTTTCATCAAATAAACAAAATAAAACCCAGAATGAATCCTTAAAGACAATTAAAGATCATAAAAGATGCTTCAGCCCAGGTGTTAATTTTACTAAAAGAGCCCAAATTTCTAAAAATATTGCGAAAAACAACAATCTTCAGTTTTAGAGTGAATGTTTGAGGTGTTTAGAAGGCATTTATTTCATTTTTAGAAAATTTAATTTTTTACATTTTTCCATGAAAAGTGCCAATACCCCCCCTTTGGGTTCTAGGTGAAAATCTCACTCGACACAAATCAAACAAAAATGTTTCCATGGTGTGTATTGATGTTCATTTTCATCAAATAAACAAAATAAAACCCAGAATTAATCTTGAAGGACAAGAAATGAGCATAAAAGTTGCTTCAGAGAAAGTGTTAATGTTACTAAAAGAGCCCAAATGTCTAAAAATATTGCGAAAAACAACAATCTTCTGTTTTAGAGTGTATGTTTGAGGTGTTTAGAAGGCATTTATTTCATTTTTAGAAAATTTAATTTTTCACATTTTTCCATGAAAAGTGCCAATACCCCCCCCTTTGGGTTCTAGGTGAAAATCTCACACGTTACAAATCAAACAAAAATGTATCCAAGGTGTGTATTGTTGTTCATTTTCATCAAATAAACAAAATAAAACCCAGAATGAATCCTGAAAGACAATAAAAGATCATAAAAGATGCTTCAGCCCAGGTGTTAATTTTACTAAAAGAGCCCAAATTTCTAAAAATATTGCGAAAAACAACAATCTTCAGTTTTAGAGTGAATGTTTGAGGTGTTTAGAAGGCATTTATTTCATTTTTAGAAAATTTAATTTTTTACATTTTTCCATGAAAAGTGCCAATACCCCCCCCTTTGGGTTCTAGGTGAAAATCTCACTCGACACAAATCAAACAAAAATGTTTCCATGGTGTGTATTGATGTTCATTTTCATCAAATAAACAAAATAAAACCCAGAATTAATCTTGAAGGACAAGAAATGAGCATAAAAGTTGCTTCAGAGAAAGTGTTAATGTTACTAAAAGAGCCCAAATTTCTAAAAATATTGCGAAAAACAACAATCTTCTGTTTTAGAGTGAATGTTTGATGTGTTTAGAAGGCATTTATTTCATTTTTAGAAAATTTAATTTTTCACATTTTTCCATGAAAAGTGCCAATACCCCCCCCCCCTTTGGGTTCTAGGTGAAAATCTCACTTGACACAAATCAAACAAAAATGTATCCAAGGTGTGTATTGTTGTTCATTTTCATCAAATAAACAAAATAATACCCAGAATTAATCCTGAAAGACAAGAAATGAGCATAAAAGTTGCTTCAGCGCAAGTGTTAATGTTACTAAAAGAGCCCAAATTTCTAAAAATATTGCGAAAAACAACAATCTTCTGTTTTAGAGTGTATGTTTGAGGTGTTTAGAAGGCATTTATTTCATTTTTTGAAAATTTAATTTTTCACATTTTTCCATGAAAAGTGCCAATACCCCCCTTTGGGTTCTAGGTGAAAATCTCACTCGACACAAATCAAACAAAAATGTATCCAAGGTGTGTATTGTTGTTCATTTTCATCAAATAAACAAAATAAAACCCAGAATGAATCCTGAGGGACAATAAAAGATCAAAAAAGATGCTTCAGCCCAAGTGTTAATGTTACTAAAAGAGCCCAAATTTCTAAAAATATTGCGAAAAACAACAATCTTCTGTTTTACAGTGAATGTTTGAGGTGTTTAGAAGGCATTTATTTCATTTTTAGAAAATTTAATTTTTTACATTTTTCAATGAAAAGTGCCAATACCCCCCCCTTTGGGTTCTAGGTGAATATCTCACACGTTACAAATCATACAAAAATGTATCCAAGGTGTGTATTGTTGTTCATTTTCATCAAATAAACAAAATAAAACCCAGAATGAATCCTTAAAGACAATTAAAGATCATAAAAGATGCTTCAGCCCAGGTGTTAATTTTACTAAAAGAGCCCAAATTTCTAAAAATATTGCGAAAAACAACAATCTTCAGTTTTAGAGTGAATGTTTGAGGTGTTTAGAAGGCATTTATTTCATTTTTAGAAAATTTAATTTTTTACATTTTTCCATGAAAAGTGCCAATACCCCCCCCTTTGGGTTCTAGGTGAAAATCTCACTCGACACAAATCAAACAAAAATGTTTCCATGGTGTGTATTGATGTTCATTTTCATCAAATAAACAAAATAAAACCCAGAATTAATCTTGAAGGACAAGAAATGAGCATAAAAGTTGCTTCAGAGAAAGTGTTAATGTTACTAAAAGAGCCCAAATTTCTAAAAATATTGCGAAAAACAACAATCTTCTGTTTTAGAGTGTATGTTTGAGGTGTTTAGAAGGCATTTATTTCATTTTTAGAAAATTTAATTTTTCACATTTTTCCATGAAAAGTGCCAATACCCCCCCTTTGGGTTCTAGGTGAAAATCTCACTCGACACAAATCAAACAAAAATGTATCCAAGGTGTGTATTGTTGTTCATTTTCATCAAATAAACAAAATAAAACCCAGAATGTATCCTGAAAGACAATAAATGATCATAAAAGATGCTTCAGCCCAGGTGTTAATGTTACTAAAAGAGCCCAAATTTCTAAAAATATTGCGAAAAAAAACAATTATCTGTTTTAGGGTGAATGTTTGAGGTGTTTAGAAGGCATTTATTTCATTTTTGAAAATTTAATTTTTCACATTTTTCCATGAAAAGTGCCAATACCCCCCACTTTGGGTTCTAGGTGAAAATCTCACTCGACACAAATCAAACAAAAATGTTTCCATGGTGTGTATTGTTGTTCATTTTCATCAAATAAACAAAATAAAACACAGAATTAATCCTGAAAGACAAGAAATGAGCATAAAAGATGCTTCAGCGCAAGTGTTAATGTTACTAAAAGAGCCCAAATTACTAAAAATATTGCGAAAAACAACAATCTTCTGTTTTAGAGTGAATGTTTGAGGTGTTTAGAAGGCATTTATTTCATTTTTAGAAAATTTAATTTTTCACATTTTTCCATGAACAGTGCCAATACCCCCCCCTTTGGGTACTAGGTGAAAATCTCACTCGACACAAATCAAACAAAAATGTTTCCAAGGTGTGTATTGTTGTTCATTTTCATCAAATAAACAAAATAAAACCCAGAATGAATCCTGAAAGACAATAAAAGATCATAAAAGATGCTTCAGCCCAAGTGTTAATGTTACTAAAAGAGCCCAAATTTCTAAAAATATTGCGAAAAACAACAATCTTCTGTTTTACAGTGAATGTTTGAGGTGTTTAGAAGGCATTTATTTAATTTTTAGAAAATTTAATTTTTCACATTTTTCCATGAAAAGTGCCAATACCCCCCCTTTGGGTTCTAGGTGAAAATCTCACTTGACCCAAATCAAACAAAAATGTTTCCATGGTGTGTATTGTTGTTCATTTTCATCAAATAAACAAAATAAAACCCAGAATTAATCGTGAAAGACATGAAATGAGCATAAAAGATTCTTCAGCGCAAGTGTTAATTTTACTAAAAGAGCCCAAATTTCTAAAAATATTGCGAAAAACAACAATCTTCAGTTTTAGAGTGAATGTTTGAGGTGTTTAGAAGGCATTTATTTCATTTTTAGAAAATTTAATTTTTTACATTTTTCCATGAAAAGTGCCAATACCCCCCCCTTTGGGTTCTAGGTGAAAATCTCACACGTTACAAATCAAACAAAAATGTATCCAAGGTGTGTATTGTTGTTCATTTTCATCAAATAAACAAAATAAAACCCAGAATGAATCCTGAAAGACAATAAAAGATCATAAAAGATGCTTCAGCCCAGGTGTTAATTTTACTAAAAGAGCCCAAATTTCTAAAAATATTGCGAAAAACAACAATCTTCAGTTTTAGAGTGAATGTTTGAGGTGTTTAGAAGGCATTTATTTCATTTTTAGAAAATTTAATTTTTTACATTTTTCCATGAAAAGTGCCAATACCCCCCCCTTTGGGTTCTAGGTGAAAATCTCACTCGACACAAATCAAACAAAAATGTTTCCATGGTGTGTATTGATGTTCATTTTCATCAAATAAACAAAATAAAACCCAGAATTAATCTTGAAGGACAAGAAATGAGCATAAAAGTTGCTTCAGAGAAAGTGTTAATGTTACTAAAAGAGCCCAAATTTCTAAAAATATTGCGAAAAACAACAATCTTCTGTTTTAGAGTGAATGTTTGTTGTGTTTAGAAGGCATTTATTTCATTTTTAGAAAATTTAATTTTTCACATTTTTCCATGAAAAGTGCCAATACCCCCCCCCTTTGGGTTCTAGGTGAAAATCTCACTTGACACAAATCAAACAAAAATGTATCCAAGGTGTGTATTGTTGTTCATTTTCATCAAATAAACAAAATAATACCCAGAATTAATCCTGAAAGACAAGAAATGAGCATAAAAGTTGCTTCAGCGCAAGTGTTAATGTTACTAAAAGAGCCCAAATTTCGAAAAATATTGCGAAAAACAACAATCTTCTGTTTTAGAGTGTATGTTTGAGGTGTTTTGAAGGCATTTATTTCATTTTTAGAAAATTTAATTTTTCACATTTTTCCATGAAAAGTGCCAATACCCCCCTTTGGGTTCTAGGTGAAAATCTCACTCGACACAAATCAAACAAAAATGTATCCAAGGTGTGTATTGTTGTTCATTTTCATCAAATAAACAAAATAAAACACAGAATGAATCCTGAAAGACAATAAAAGATCATAAAAGATGCTTCAGCCCAAGTGTTAATGTTACTAAAAGAGCCCAAATTTCTAAAAATATTGCGAAAAACAACAATCTTCTGTTTAAGAGTGTATGTTTGAGGTGTTTAGAAGGCATTTATTTCATTTTTAGAAAATTTAATTTTTCACATTTTTCCATGAAAAGTGCCAATACCCCCCCTTTGGGTTCTAGGTGGAAATCTCACTTGACTCAAATCAAACAAAAATGTTTCCATGGTGTGTATTGTTGTTCATTTTCATCAAATAAACAAAATAAAACCCAGAATTAATCGTGAAAGACATGAAATGAGCATAAAAGATTCTTCAGCGCAAGTGTTAATTTTACTAAAAGAGCCCAAATTTCTAAAAATATTGCGAAAAACAACAATCTTCAGTTTTAGAGTGAATGTTTGAGGTGTTTAGAAGGCATTTATTTCATTTTTAGAAAATTTAATTTTTTACATTTTTCCATGAAAAGTGCCAATACCCCCCCTTTGGGTTCTAGGTGAAAATCTCACTCGTCACAAATCAAACAAAAATGTATCCAAGGTGTGTATTGTTGTTCATTTTCATCAAATAAACAAAATAAAACCCAGAATGTATCCTGAAAGACAATAAATGATCATAAAAGATGCTTCAGCCCAGGTGTTAATGTTACTAAAAGAGCCCAAATTTCTAAAAATATTGCGAAAAACAACAATCTTCTGTTTTAGAGTGAATGTTTGAGGTGTTTAGAAGGCATTTATTTCATTTTTGAAAATTTAATTTTTCACATTTTTCCATGAAAAGTGCCAATACCCCCCACTTTGGGTTCTAGGTGAAAATCTCACTCGACACAAATCAAACAAAAATGTTTCCATGGTGTGTATTGTTGTTCATTTTCATCAAATAAACAAAATAAAACCCAGAATGAATCCTAAAAGACAAGAAATGAGCATAAAAGATGCTTCAGCCCAGGTGTTAATGTTACTAAAAGAGCCCAAATTTCTAAAAATATTGCGAAAAACAACAATCTTCTGTTTTAGAGTGAATGTTTGAGGTGTTTAGAAGGCATTTATTTCATTTTTAGAAAATTTAATTTTTCACATTTTTCCATGAAAAGTGCCAATACGCCCCCTTTGGGTTCTAGGTGAAAATCTCACTCGACACAAATCAAACAAAAATGTTTCCATGGTGTGTATTGTTGTTCATTTTCATCAAATAAACAAAATAAAACACAGAATTAATCCTGAAAGACAAGAAATGAGCATAAAAGATGCTTCAGCGCAAGTGTTAATGTTACTAAAAGAGCCCAAATTTCTAAAAATATTGCGAAAAACAACAATCTTCTGTTTTAGAGTGAATGTTTGAGGTGTTTAGAAGGCATTTATTTCATTTTTAGAAAATTTAATTTTTCACATTTTTCCATGAACAGTGTCAATTCCCCCCCCCTTTGGGTACTAGGTGAAAATCTCACTCGACACAAATCAAACAAAAATGTTTCCAAGGTGTGTATTGTTGTTCATTTTCATCAAATAAACAAAATAAAACCCAGAATGAATCCTGAAAGACAATAAAAGATCATAAAAGATGCTTCAGCCCAAGTGTTAATGTTACTAAAAGAGCCCAAATTTCTAAAAATATTGCGAAAAACAACAATCTTCTGTTTTAGAGTGAATGTTTGATGTGTTTAGAAGGCATTTATTTCATTTTTAGAAAATTTAATTTTTCACATTTTTCCATGAAAAGTGCCAATACCCCCCCCCCTTTGGGTTCTAGGTGAAAATCTCACTTGACACAAATCAAACAAAAATGTATCCAAGGTGTGTATTGTTGTTCATTTTCATCAAATAAACAAAATAAAACCCAGAATGAATCCTGAGGGACAATAAAAGATCAAAAAAGATGCTTCAGCCCAAGTGTTAATGTTACTAAAAGAGCCCAAATTTCTAAAAATATTGCGAAAAACAACAATCTTCTGTTTTACAGTGAATGTTTGAGGTGTTTAGAAGGCATTTATTTCATTTTTAGAAAATTTAATTTTTTACATTTTTCAATGAAAAGTGCCAATACCCCCCCCTTTGGGTTCTAGGTGAATATCTCACACGTTACAAATCATACAAAAATGTATCCAAGGTGTGTATTGTTGTTCATTTTCATCAAATAAACAAAATAAAACCCAGAATAAATCCTTAAAGACAATTAAAGATCATAAAAGATGCTTCAGCCCAGGTGTTAATTTTACTAAAAGAGCCCAAATTTCTAAAAATATTGCGAAAAACAACAATCTTCTGTTTTACAGTGAATGTTTGAGGTGTTTAGAAGGCATTTATTTCATTTTTGAAAATTTAATTTTTCACATTTTTCCATGAAAAGTGCCAAAACCCCCCACTTTGGGTTCTAGGTGAAAATCTCACTCGACACAAATCAAACAAAAATTTTTCCATGGTGTGTATTGTTGTTCATTTTCATCAAATAAACAAAATAAAACCCAGAATTAATCCTGAAAGACAAGAAATGAGCATAAGAGATGCTTCAGCCCAGGTGTTAATGTTACTAAAAGAGCCCAAATATCTAAAAATATTGCGAAAAACAACAATCTTCTGTTTTAGAGTGAATGTTTGAGGTGTTTAGAAGGCATTTATTTCATTTTTAGAAAATTTATTTTTCACATTTTTCCATGAAAAGTGCCAATACCCCCCCTTTGGGTTCTAGGTGAAAATCTCACTCGACACAAATCAAACAAAAATGTTTCCATGGTGTGTATTGTTGTTCATTTTCATCAAATAAACAAAATAAAACACAGAATTAATCCTGAAAGACAAGAAATGAGCATAAAAGATGCTTCAGCGAAAGTGTTAATGTTACTAAAAGAGCCCAAATTTCTAAAAATATTGCGAAAAACTACAATCTTCTGTTTTAGAGTGAATGTTTGAGGTGTTTAGAAGGCATTTATTTCATTTTTAGAAAATTTAATTTTTCACATTTTTCCATGAACAGTGTAAATTCCCCCCCCTTTGGGTACTAGGTGAAAATCTTACTCGACACAAATCAAACAAAAATGTTTCCAAGGTGTGTATTGTTGTTCATTTTCATCAAATAAACAAAATAAAACCCAGAATGAATCCTGAAAGACAATAAAAGATCATAAAAGATGCTTCAGCCCAAGTGTTAATGTTACTAAAAGAGCCCAAATTTCTAAAAATATTGCGAAAAACAACAATCTTCTGTTTTACAGTGAATGTTTGAGGTGTTTAGAAGGCATTTATTTCATTTTTAGAAAATTTAATTTTTCACATTTTTCCATGAAAAGTGCCAATACCCCCCCTTTGGGTTCTAGGTGAAAATCTCACTTGACCCAAATCAAACAAAAATGTTTCCATGGTGTGTATTATTGTTCATTTTCATCAAATAAACAAAATAAAACCCAGAATTAATCGTGAAAGACATGAAATGAGCATAAAAGATTCTTCAGCGCAAGTGTTAATTTTACTAAAAGAGCCCAAATTTCTAAAAATATTGCGAAAAACAACAATCTTCAGTTTTTGAGTGAATGTTTGAGGTGTTTAGAAGGCATTTATTTCATTTTTAGAAAATTTAATTTTTTACATTTTTCCATGAAAAGTGCCAATACCCCCCCTTTGGGTTCTAGGTGAAAATCTCACACGTTACAAATCAAACAAAAATGTATCCAAGGTGTGTATTGTTGTTCATTTTCATCAAATAAACAAAATAAAACCCAGAATGAATCCTGAAAGACAATAAAAGATCATAAAAGATGCTTCAGCCCAGCTGTTAATTTTACTAAAAGAGCCCAAATTTCTAAATTTATTGCGAAAAACAACAATCTTCAGTTTTAGAGTGAATGTTTGAGGTGTTTAGAAGGCATTTATTTCATTTTTAGAAAATTTAATTTTTTACATTTTTCCATGAAAAGTGCCAATACCCCCCCCTTTGGGTTCTAGGTGAAAATCTCACTCGACACAAATCAAACAAAAATGTTTCCATGGTGTGTATTGATGTTCATTTTCATCAAATAAACAAAATAAAACCCAGAATTAATCTTGAAGGACAAGAAATGAGCATAAAAGTTGCTTCGGAGAAAGTGTTAATGTTACTAAAAGAGCCCAAATTTCTAAAAAAATTGAGAAAAACAACAATCTTCTGTTTTAGAGTGTATATTTGATGTGTTTAGAAGGCATTTATTTCATTTTTAGAAAATTTAATTTTTCACATTTTTCCATGAAAAGTGCCAATACCCCCCCCCCTTTGGGTTCTAGGTGAAAATCTCACTTGACACAAATCAAACAAAAATGTATCCAAGGTGTGTATTGTTGTTCATTTTCATCAAATAAACAAAATAATACCCAGAATTAATCCTGAAAGACAAGAAATGAGCATAAAAGTTGCTTCAGCGCAAGTGTTAATGTTACTTAAAGAGCCCAAATTTCTAAAAATATTGCGAAAAACAACAATCTTCTGTTTTAGAGTGTATGTTTGAGGTGTTTAGAAGGCATTTATTTCATTTTTAGAAAATTTAATTTTTCACATTTTTCCATGAAAAGTGCCAATACCCCCCTTTGGGTTCTAGGTGAAAATCTCACTCGACACAAATCAAACAAAAATGTATCCATGGTGTGTATTGTTGTTCATTTTCATCAAATAAACAAAATAAAACCCAGAATGAATCCTGAAAGACAATAAAAGATCATAAAAGATGCTTCAGCCCAAGTGTTAATGTTACTAAAAGAGCCCAAATTTCTAAAAATATTGCGAAAAACAACAATCTTCTGTTTTACAGTGAATGTTTGAGGTGTTTAGAAGGCATTTATTTCATTTTTAGAAAATTTAATTTTTCACATTTTTCCATGAAAAGTGCCAATACCCCCCCTTTGGGTTCTAGGTGAAAATCTCACTTGACTCAAATCAAACAAAAATGTTTCCATGGTGTGTATTGTTGTTCATTTTCATCAAATAAACAAAATAAAACCCAGAATTAATCGTGAAAGACATGAAATGAGCATAAAAGATTCTTCAGCGCAAGTGTTAATTTTACTAAAAGAGCCCAAATTTCTAAAAATATTGCGAAAAACAACAATCTTCAGTTTTAGAGTGAATGTTTGAGGTGTTTAGAAGGCATTTATTTCATTTTTAGAAAATTTAATTTTTTACATTTTTCCATGAAAAGTGCCAATACCCCCCCCCCTTTGGGTTCTAGGTGAAAATCTCACACGTTACAAATCATACAAAAATGTATCCAAGGTGTGTATTGTTGTTCATTTTCATCAAATAAACAAAATAAAACCCAGAATGAATCCTTAAAGACAATTAAAGATCATAAAAGATGCTTCAGCCCAGGTGTTAATTTTACTAAAAGAGCCCAAATTTCTAAAAATATTGCGAAAAACAACAATCTTCAGTTTTAGAGTGAATGTTTGAGGTGCTTAGAAGGCATTTATTTCATTTTTAGAAAATTTAATTTTTTACATTTTTCCATGAAAAGTGCCAATACCCCCCCCTTTGGGTTCTAGGTGAAAATCTCCCTCGACACAAATCAAACAAAAATGTTTCCATGGTGTGTATTGATGTTCATTTTCATCAAATAAACAAAATAAAACCCAGAATTAATCTTGAAGGACAAGAAATGAGCATAAAAGTTGCTTCAGAGAAAGTGTTAATGTTACTAAAAGAGCCCAAATTTCTAAAAATATTGCGAAAAACAACAATCTTCTGTTTTAGAGTGAATGTTTGAGGTGTTTAGAAGGCATTTATTTCATTTTTAGAAAATTTAATTTTTCACATTTTTCCATGAAAAGTGCCAATACCCCCCTTTGGGTTCTAGGTGAAAATCTCACTCGACACAAATCAAACAAAAATGTATCCAAGGTGTGTATTGTTGTTCATTTTCATCAAATAAACAAAATAAAACCCAGAATGAATCCTGAAAGACAATAAAAGATCATAAAAGATGCTTCAGCCCAAGTGTTAATGTTATTAAAAGAGCCCAAATTTCTAAAAATATTGCGAAAAACAACAATCTTCTGTTTTAGAGTGAATGTTTGAGGTGTTTAGAAGGCATTTATTTCATTTTTAGAAAATTTAATTTTTCACATTTTTCCATGAAAAGTGCCAATACCCCCCCTTTGGGTTCTAGGTGAAAATCTCACTTGACTCAAATCAAACAAAAATGTTTCCATGGTGTGTATTGTTGTTCATTTTCATCAAATAAACAAAATAAAACCCAGAATTAATCGTGAAAGACATGAAATGAGCATAAAAGATTCTTCAGCGCAAGTGTTAATTTTACTAAAAGAGCCCAAATTTCTAAAAATATTGCGAAAAACAACAATCTTCAGTTTTAGAGTGAATGTTTGAGGTGTTTAGAAGGCATTTATTTCATTTTTAGAAAATTTAATTTTTTACATTTTTCCATGAAAAGTGCCAATACCCCCCCCCCTTTGGGTTCTAGGTGAAAATCTCACACGTTACAAATCATACAAAAATGTATCCAAGGTGTGTATTGTTGTTCATTTTCATCAAATAAACAAAATAAAACCCAGAATGAATCCTTAAAGACAATTAAAGATCATAAAAGATGCTTCAGCCCAGGTGTTAATTTTACTAAAAGAGCCCAAATTTCTAAAAATATTGCGAAAAACAACAATCTTCAGTTTTAGAGTGAATGTTTGAGGTGTTTAGAAGGCATTTATTTCATTTTTAGAAAATTTAATTTTTTACATTTTTCCATGAAAAGTGCCAATACCCCCCCCTTTGGGTTCTAGGTGAAAATCTCCCTCGACACAAATCAAACAAAAATGTTTCCATGGTGTGTATTGATGTTCATTTTCATCAAATAAACAAAATAAAACCCAGAATTAATCTTGAAGGACAAGAAATGAGCATAAAAGTTGCTTCAGAGAAAGTGTTAATGTTACTAAAAGAGCCCAAATTTCAAAAAATATTGCGAAAAACAACAATCTTCTGTTTTAGAGTGAATGTTTGAGGTGTTTAGAAGGCATTTATTTCATTTTTAGAAAATTTAATTTTTCACATTTTTCCATGAAAAGTGCCAATACCCCCCTTTGGGTTCTAGGTGAAAATCTCACTCGACACAAATCAAACAAAAATGTATCCAAGGTGTGTATTGTTGTTCATTTTCATCAAATAAACAAAATAAAACCCAGAATGAATCCTTAAAGACAATTAAAGATCATAAAAGATGCTTCAGCCCAGGTGTTAATTTTACTAAAAGAGCCCAAATTTCTAAAAATATTGCGAAAAACAACAATCTTCAGTTTTAGAGTGAATGTTTGAGGTGTTTAGAAGGCATTTATTTCATTTTTAGAAAATTTAATTTTTTACATTTTTCCATGAAAAGTGCCAATACCCCCCCCTTTGGGTTCTAGGTGAAAATCTCACTCGACACAAATCAAACAAAAATGTTTCCATGGTGTGTATTGATGTTCATTTTCATCAAATAAACAAAATAAAACCCAGAATTAATCTTGAAGGACAAGAAATGAGCATAAAAGTTGCTTCAGAGAAAGTGTTAATGTTACTAAAAGAGCCCAAATTTCTAAAAATATTGCGAAAAACAACAATCTTCTGTTTTAGAGTGAATGTTTGAGGTGTTTAGAAGGCATTTATTTCATTTTAGAAAATTTAATTTTTCACATTTTTCCATGAAAAGTGCCAATACCCCCCCCTTTGGGTACTAGGTGAAAATCTCACTCGACACAAATCAAACAAAAATGTTTCCAAGGTGTGTATTGTTGTTCATTTTCATCAAATAAACAAAATAAAACCCAGAATGAATCCTGAAAGACAATAAAAGATCATAAAAGATGCTTCAGCCCAAGTGTTAATTTTACTAAAAGAGCCCAAATTTCTAAAAATATTGCGAAAAACAACAATCTTCTGTTTTACAGTGAATGTTTGAGGTGTTTAGAAGGCATTTATTTCATTTTTAGAAAATTTAATTTTTCACATTTTTCCATGAAAAGTGCCAATACCCCCCCTTTGGGTTCTAGGTGAAAATCTCACTTGACCCAAATCAAACAAAAATGTTTCCATGGTGTGTATTGTTGTTCATTTTCATCAAATAAACAAAATAAAACCCAGAATTAATCGTGAAAGACATGAAATGAGCATAAAAGATTCTTCAGCGCAAGTGTTAATTTTACTAAAAGAGCCCAAATTTCTAAAAATATTGCGAAAAACAACAATCTTCAGTTTTAGAGTGAATGTTTGAGGTGTTTAGAAGGCATTTATTTCATTTTTAGAAAATTTAATTTTTTACATTTTTCCATGAAAAGTGCCAATACCCCCCCCTTTGGGTTCTAGGTGAAAATCTCACACGTTACAAATCAAACAAAAATGTATCCAAGGTGTGTATTGTTGTTCATTTTCATCAAATAAACAAAATAAAACCCAGAATGAATCCTGAAAGACAATAAAAGAACATAAAAGATGCTTCAGCCCAGGTGTTAATTTTACTAAAAGAGCCCAAATTTCTAAATTTATTGCGAAAAACAACAATCTTCAGTTTTAGAGTGAATGTTTGAGGTGTTTAGAAGGCATTTATTTCATTTTTAGAAAATTTAATTTTTTACATTTTTCCATGAAAAGTGCCAATACCCCCCCCTTTGGGTTCTAGGTGAAAATCTCACTCGACACAAATCAAACAAAAATGTTTCCATGGTGTGTATTGATGTTCATTTTCATCAAATAAACAAAATTAAACCCAGAATTAATCTTGAAGGACAAGAAATGAGCATAAAAGTTGCTTCAGAGAAAGTGTTAATGTTACTAAAAGAGCCCAAATTTCTAAAAATATTGCGAAAAACAACAATCTTCTATTTTAGAGTGAATGTTTGATGTGTTTAGAAGGCATTTATTTCATTTTTAGAAAATTTAATTTTTCACATTTTTCCATGAAAAGTGCCAATACCCCCCCCCCCTTTGGGTTCTAGGTGAAAATCTCATTTGAAACAAATCAAACAAAAATGTATCCAAGGTGTGTATTGTTGTTCATTTTCATCAAATAAACAAAATAATACCCAGAATTAATCTGAAAGACAAGAAATGAGCATAAAAGTTGCTTCAGCGCAAGTGTTAATGTTACTAAAAGAGCCCAAATTTCTAAAAATATTGCGAAAAACAACAATCTTCTGTTTTAGAGTGTATGTTTGAGGTGTTTAGAAGGCATTTATTTCATTTTTTAGAAAATTTAATTTTCACATTTTTCCATGAAAAGTGCCAATACCCCCCTTTGGGTTCTAGGTGAAAATCTCACTCGACACAAATCAAACAAAAATGTATCCAAGGTGTGTATTGTTGTTCATTTTCATCAATAAACTAAATAAAACCCAGAATGAATCCTTAAAGACAATTAAAGATCATAAAAGATGCTTCAGCCCAGGTGTTAATTTTACTAAAAAGAGCCCAAATTTCTAAAAATATTGCGAAAAACAACAATCTTCTGTTTTAGAGTGAATGTTTGAGGGTTTAGAAGGCATTTATTTCATTTTTAGAAAATTTAATTTTTACATTTTCATGAAAAGTGCCAATACCCCCCCCTTTGGGTTCTAGGTGTAAATCTCACTCGACACAAATCAAACAAAAATGTTTCCATGGTGTGTATTGATGTTCATTTTCATCAAATAAACAAAATAAAACCCAGAATTAATCTTGAAGGACAAGAAATGAGCATAAAGATTGCTTCAGAGAAAGTGTTAATGTTACTAAAAGAGCCCAAATTTCTAAAAATATTGCGAAAAACAACAATCTTCTGTTTTAGAGTGTATGTTTGAGGTGTTTAGAAGGCATTTATTTCATTTTTAGAAAATTTAATTTTTCACATTTTTCCATGAAAAGTGCCAATACCCCCCCTTTGGGTCTAGGTGAAAATCTCACTTGACCCAAATTAAACAAAAATGTTTCCATGGTGTGTATTGTTGTTCATTTTCATCAAATAAACATAATAAAACCCAGAATTATCTTGAAGGACAAGAAATGAGCATAAAAGATGCTTCAGCCCAAGTGTTAATGTTACTAAAAGAGCCCAAATTTCTAAAATATTGCGAAAAAACAACAATCTTCAGTTTTAGAGTGAATGTTTGAGGTGTTTAGAAGGCATTTATTCATTTTTAGAAAATTTAATTTTTCACATTTTTCCATGAACAGTTGCCAATACCCCCCCCCTTTGGGTACTAGGTGAAAATCTCACTCGACACAAATCAAACAAAAATGTTTCCAAGGTGTGTATTGTTGTTCATTTTCATCAAATAAACAAAATAAAAACCCAGAATGAATCCTAAAAGACAATAAAAGATCATAAAAGATGCTTCAGCCCAAGTGTTAATGTTACTAAAAGAGCCCAAATTTCTAAAAATATTGCGAAAAACAACAATCTTCTGTTTTAGAGTAAATGTTTGAGGTGTTTAGAAGGCATTTATTTCATTTTTAGAAAATTTAATTTTTCACATTTTTCCATGAAAAGTGCCAATACCCCCCCCTTTGGGTTCTAGGTGAAAATCTCACTCGTCAAAAAAAAAACAAAAATGTTTCCATGGTGTGTATTGTTGTTCATTTTCATCAAATAAACAAAATAAAACCCAGAATTATCTTGAAGGACAAGAAATGAGCATAAAAGTTCCTTCAGAGAAAGTGTTAATGTACTAAAAGAGCCCAAACTTCTAAAAATATTGCGAAAAACAACAATCTTCTGTTTTAGAGTGAATGTTTGAGGTGTTTAGAAGGCATTTATTTCATTTTTAGAAAATTTAATTTTTCACATTTTTCCATGAAAAGTGCCAATACCCCCCCCTTTGGGTTCTAGGTGAAAATCTCACTCGACACAAATCAAACAAAAATGTATCCAAGGTGTGTATTGTTGTTCATTTTCATCAAATAAACAAAATAAAACCCAGAATGTGTCCTGAAAGACAATAAATGATCATAAAAGATGCTTCAGCCCATGTGTTATGTTACTAAAAGAGCCCAAATTTCTAAAAATATTGCGAAAAACAACAATCTTCTGTTTTAGAGTGAATGTTTGAGGTGTTTAGAAGGCATTTATTTCATTTTTAGAAAATTTAATTTTTCACATTTTTCCATGAAAAGTTCCAATACCCCCCCCTTTGGGTTCTAGGTGAAAATCTCATTCGACACAAATCAAACAAAAATGTATCCAAGGTGTGTATTGTTGTTCATTTTCATCAAATAAACAAAATAAAACCCAGAATGAATCCTGAAAGACAATAAAAGATCATAAAAGATGCTTCAGCCCAGGTGTTAATGTTACTAAAAGAGCCCAAATTTCTAAAAATATTGCGAAAAACAACAATCTTCTGTTTAAGAGTGTATGTTTGAGGTGTTTAGAAGGCATTTATTTCATTTTTAGAAAATTTAATTTTTCACATTTTTCCATGAAAAGTGCCAATACCCCCCCTTTGGGTTCTAGGTGAAAATCTCACTTGACCCAAATTAAACAAAAATTTTTCCATGGTGTGTATTGTTGTTCATTTTCATCAAATAAACATAATAAAACCCAGAATTAATCTTGAAGGACAAGAAATGAGCATAAAAGATGCTTCAGCCCAAGTGTTAATGTTACTAAAAGAGCCCAAATTTCTAAAAATATTGCGAAAAACAACAATCTTCAGTTTTAAAGTGAATGTTTGAGGTGTTTAGAAGGCATTTATTTCATTTTTAGAAAATTTAATTTTTTACATTTTTCCATGAAAAGTGCCAATACCCCCCCCCTTTGGGTTCTAGGTAAAAATCTCACTCGTTACAAATCAAACAAAAATGTATCCAAGGTGTGTATTGTTGTTCATTTTCATCAAATAAACAAAATAAAACCCAGAATGAATCATTAAAGACAAGAAATGAGCATAAAAGATGCCTCAGCGCAAGTGTTAATGTTAGTAAAAGAGCCCAAAGTTCCAAAAATATTGCGAAAAATATCAATCTTCCATAATAGAGTGAATGTTTGAGGTGTATAGAAGGCATT
Organism: Hetaerina americana; assembly: GCF_022747635.1. Taxonomy (NCBI): domain Eukaryota; kingdom Metazoa; phylum Arthropoda; class Insecta; order Odonata; family Calopterygidae; genus Hetaerina; species Hetaerina americana. The sequence goes on from NW_027287120.1 coordinate 29,278, forward strand.
TATTTCATTTTTAGAAATTTTAATTTTTACATTTTTCCATGAAAAGTGCCAATACCCCCCCTTTGGGTTCTAGGTGAAAATCTCACTCGACACAAATCAAACAAAAATGTTTCCATGGTGTGTATTGTTGTTCATTTTCATCAAATAAACAAAATGAAACCCAGAATTAATCCTGAAAGACATGAAATGAGCATAAAAGATGCTTCAGCGCATTGTTAATTTTACTAAAAGAGCCCAAATTTCTAAAAATATTGCGAAAAACAACAATCTTCTGTTTTAGAGTGAATGTTTGAGGTGTTTAGAAGGCATTTATTTCATTTTTAGAAAATTTAATTTTTACATTTTTCCATGAAAAGTGCCAATACCCCCCTTTGGGTTCTAGGTGAAAATCTCACTCGACACAAATCAAACAAAAATTTTTCCATGGTGTGTTTTTTTGTTTATTTTCATCAAATAAACAAAATAAAACCCAGAATTAATCTTGAAAGACAAGAAATGAGCATAAAAGTTGCTTCAGCGAAAGTGTTAATGTTACTAAAAGAGTCCAAATTTCTAAAAATATTGCGAAAAACAACAATCTTCTGTTTTAGAGTGAATGTTTGAGGTGTTTAGAAGGCATTTATTTCATTTTTAGAAAATTTAATTTTTCACATTTTTCCATGAAAAGTGCCAATACCCCCCCCTTTGGGTTCTAGGTGAAAATCTCACTTGACGCAAATCAAACAAAAATGTTTCCATGGTGTGTATTGTTGTTCATTTTCATCAAATAAACAAAATAAAACCCAGAATGAATCCTGAAAGACAATAAAAGATCATAAAAGATGCTTCAGCCCAAGTGTTAATGTTACTAAAAGAACCCAAATTTCTAAAAATATTGCGAAAAACAACAATCTTGTGTTTTAGAGTGAATGTTTGAGGTGTTTAGAAGGCATTTATTTCATTTTTAGAAAATTTAATTTTTCACATTTTTCCATGAAAAGTGCCAATACCCCCCCTTTGGGTTCTAGGTGAAAATCTCACTTGACACAAATCAAACAAAAATGTTTCCATGGTGTGTATTGATGTTCATTTTCATCAAATAAACAAAATAAAACCCAGAATTAATCCTGAAAGACATGAAATGAGCATAAAAGATGCTTCAGCGCAAGTGTTAATTTTACTAAAAGAGCCCAAATTTCTGAAAATATTGCGAAAAACAACAATCTTCTGTTTTAGAGTGAATGTTTGAGGTGTTTAGAAGGCATTTATTTCATTTTTAGAAAATTTAATTTTTTACATTTTTCCATGAAAAGTGCCAATAGAGTGAAAGTTTGAGGTGTTTAGAAGGCATTTATTTCATTTTAAGAAAATTGCCCCCCCTTTGGGTTCTAGGTGAAAATCTCACACGACACAAATCAAACAAAAATGTTTCCATGGTGTGTATTGTTGTTCATTTTCATCAAATAAACAAAATAAAACCCAGAATTAATCTTGAAGGACAAGAAATGAGCATAAAAGTTGCTTCAGAGAAAGTGTAAATGTTACTAAAAGAGCCCAAATTTCTAAAAATATTGCGAAAAACAACAATCTTCTGTTTTAGAGTGAATGTTTGAGGTGTTTAGAAGGCATTTATTTCATTTTTAGAAAATTTAATTTTTCACATTTTTCCATGAAAAGTGCCAATACCCCCTTTTTGGGTTCTAGGTGAAAATACCACTCGACACAAATCAAACAAAAATGTATCCAAGGTGTGTATTGTTGTTCATTTTCATCAAATAAACAAAATAAAACCCAGAATGTATCCTTAAAGACAATAAATGATCATAAAAGATGCTTCAGGCCAGGTGTTAATGTTACTAAAAGAGCCCAAATTTCTAAAAATATTGCGAAAAACAACAATCTTCTGTTTTAGAGTGAATGTTTGAGGTGTTTAGAAGGCATTTATTTCATATTTAGAAAATTTAATTTTTCACATTTTTCCATGAAAAGTGCCAATACCCCCCACTTTGGGTTCTAGGTGAAAATCTTACTCGACACAAATCAAACAAAAATGTTTCCATGGTGTGTATTGTTGTTCATTTTCATCAAATAAACAAAATAAAACCCAGAATTAATCTTGAAAGACAAGAAATGAGCATAAAAGTTCCTTCAGCGAAAGTGTTAATGTTACTAAAAGAGCCCAAATTTCTAAAAATATTGCGAAAAACAACAATCTTCTGTTATAGAGTGAATGTTTGAGGTGTTTAGAAGGCATTTATTTCATTTTTAGAAAATTTAATTTTTCGCATTTTTCCATGAAAAGTGCCAATACCCCCCCCTTTGGGTTCTAGGTGAAAATCTCACTCGACACAAATCAAACAAAAATGTTTCCATGGTGTGTATTGTTGTTCATTTTCATCAAATAAACAAAATAAAACCCAGAATTAATCCTGAAAGACATGAAATGAGCATAAAAGATGCTTCAGCGCATTGTTAATTTTACTAAAAGAGCCCAAATTTCTAAAAATATTGCGAAAAACAACAATCTTCTGTTTTAGAGTGAATGTTTGAGGTGTTTAGAAGGCATTTATTTCATTTTTAGAAAATTTAATTTTTACATTTTTCCATGAAAAGTGCCAATACCCCCCTTTGGGTTCTAGGTGAAAATCTCACTCGACACAAATCAAACAAAAATTTTTCCATGGTGTGTTTTTTTGTTTATTTTCATCAAATAAACAAAATAAAACCCAGAATTAATCTTGAAAGACAAGAAATGAGCATAAAAGTTGCTTCAGCGAAAGTGTTAATGTTACTAAAAGAGTCCAAATTTCTAAAAATATTGTGAAAAACAACAATCTTCTGTTTTAGAGTGAATGTTTGAGGTGTTTAGAAGGCATTTATTTCATTTTTAGAAAATTTAATTTTTCACATTTTTCCATGAAAAGTGCCAATACCCCCCCCTTTGGGTTCTAGGTGAAAATCTCACTTGACGCAAATCAAACAAAAATGTTTCCATGGTGTGTATTGTTGTTCATTTTCATCAAATAAACAAAATAAAACCCAGAATGAATCCTGAAAGACAATAAAAGATCATAAAAGATGCTTCAGCCCAAGTGTTAATGTTACTAAAAGAACCCAAATTTCTAAAAATATTGCGAAAAACAACAATCTTGTGTTTTAGAGTGAATGTTTGAGGTGTTTAGAAGGCATTTATTTCATTTTTAGAAAATTTAATTTTTCACATTTTTCCATGAAAAGTGCCAATACCCCCCCTTTGGGTTCTAGGTGAAAATCTCACTTGACACAAATCAAACAAAAATGTTTCCATGGTGTGTATTGATGTTCATTTTCATCAAATAAACAAAATAAAACCCAGAATTAATCCTGAAAGACATGAAATGAGCATAAAAGATGCTTCAGCGCAAGTGTTAATTTTACTAAAAGAGCCCAAATTTCTGAAAATATTGCGAAAAACAACAATCTTCTGTTTTAGAGTGAATGTTTGAGGTGTTTAGAAGGCATTTATTTCATTTTTAGAAAATTTAATTTTTTACATTTTTCCATGAAAAGTGCCAATAGAGTGAAAGTTTGAGGTGTTTAGAAGGCATTTATTTCATTTTAAGAAAATTGCCCCCCCTTTGGGTTCTAGGTGAAAATCTCACACGACACAAATCAAACAAAAATGTTTCCATGGTGTGTATTGTTGTTCATTTTCATCAAATAAACAAAATAAAACCCAGAATTAATCTTGAAGGACAAGAAATGAGCATAAAAGTTGCTTCAGAGAAAGTGTAAATGTTACTAAAAGAGCCCAAATTTCTAAAAATATTGCGAAAAACAACAATCTTCTGTTTTAGAGTGAATGTTTGAGGTGTTTAGAAGGCATTTATTTCATTTTTAGAAAATTTAATTTTTCACATTTTTCCATGAAAAGTGCCAATACCCCCTTTTTGGGTTCTAGGTGAAAATACCACTCGACACAAATCAAACAAAAATGTATCCAAGGTGTGTATTGTTGTTCATTTTCATCAAATAAACAAAATAAAACCCAGAATGTATCCTTAAAGACAATAAATGATCATAAAAGATGCTTCAGGCCAGGTGTTAATGTTACTAAAAGAGCCCAAATTTCTAAAAATATTGCGAAAAACAACAATCTTCTGTTTTAGAGTGAATGTTTGAGGTGTTTAGAAGGCATTTATTTCATATTTAGAAAATTTAATTTTTCACATTTTTCCATGAAAAGTGCCAATACCCCCCACTTTGGGTTCTAGGTGAAAATCTTACTCGACACAAATCAAACAAAAATGTTTCCATGGTGTGTATTGTTGTTCATTTTCATCAAATAAACAAAATAAAACCCAGAATTAATCTTGAAAGACAAGAAATGAGCATAAAAGTTCCTTCAGCGAAAGTGTTAATGTTACTAAAAGAGCCCAAATTTCTAAAAATATTGCGAAAAACAACAATCTTCTGTTATAGAGTGAATGTTTGAGGTGTTTAGAAGGCATTTATTTCATTTTTAGAAAATTTAATTTTTCGCATTTTTCCATGAAAAGTGCCAATACCCCCCCCTTTGGGTTCTAGGTGAAAATCTCACTTAACACAAATCAAACAAAAATGTTTCCATGGTGTGTATTGTTGTTCATTTTCATCAAATAAACAAAATAAAACCCAGAATTAATCCTGAAAGACATGAAATGAGCATAAAAGATGCTTCAGCGCAAGTGTTAATTTTACTAAAAGAGCCCAAATTTCTGAAAATATTGCAAAAAACAACAATCTTCTGTTTTAGAGTGAATGTTTGAGGTGTTTAGAAGGCATTTATTTCATTTTTAGAAAATTTAATTTTTTACATTTTTCCATGAAAAGTGCCAATACCCCCCACTTTGGGTTCTAGGTGAAAATCTTACTCGACACAAATCAAACAAAAATGTTTCCATGGTGTGTATTGTTGTTCATTTTCATCAAATAAACAAAATAAAACCCAGAATGAATCCTTAAAGACAATTAAGGTCATAAAAGATGCTTCAGCCCAGGTGTTAATTTTACTAAAAGAGCCCAAATTTCTAAAAATATTGCGAAAAACAACAATCTTCTGTTTTAGAGTGAATGTTTGAGGTGTTTAGAAGGCATTTATTTCATTTTTAGAAAATTTAATTTTTTACATTTTTCCATGAAAAGTGCCAATACCCCCCCCTTTGGGTTCTAGGTGTAAATCTCACTCGACACAAATCAAACAAAAATGTTTCCATGGTGTGTATTGATGTTCATTTTCATCAAATAAACAAAATAAAACCCAGAATTAATCTTGAAGGACAAGAAATGAGCATAAAAGTTGCTTCAGAGAAAGTGTTAATGTTACTAAAAGAGCCCAAATTTCTAAAAATATTGCGAAAAACAACAATCTTCTGTTTTAGAGTGTATGTTTGAGGTGTTTAGAAGGCATTTATTTCATTTTTAGAAAATTTAATTTTTCACATTTTTCCATGAAAAGTGCCAATACCCCCCCTTTGGGTTCTAGGTGAAAATCTCACTTGACCCAAATTAAACAAAAATGTTTCCATGGTGTGTATTGTTGTTCATTTTCATCAAATAAACATAATAAAACCCAGAATTAATCTTGAAGGACAAGAAATGAGCATAAAAGATGCTTCAGCCCAAGTGTTAATGTTACTAAAAGAGCCCAAATTTCTAAAAATATTGCGAAAAACAACAATCTTCAGTTTTAGAGTGAATGTTTGAGGTGTTTAGAAGGCATTTATTTCATTTTTAGAAAATTTAATTTTTCACATTTTTCCATGAACAGTGCCAATACCCCCCCCTTTGGGTACTAGGTGAAAATCTCACTCGACACAAATCAAACAAAAATGTTTCCAAGGTGTGTATTGTTGTTCATTTTCATCAAATAAACAAAATAAAACCCAGAATGAATCCTGAAAGACAATAAAAGATCATAAAAGATGCTTCAGCCCAAGTGTTAATGTTACTAAAAGAGCCCAAATTTCTAAAAATATTGCGAAAAACAACAATCTTCTGTTTTAGAGTGAATGTTTGAGGTGTTTAGAAGGCATTTATTTCATTTTTAGAAAATTTAATTTTTCACATTTTTCCATGAAAAGTGCCAATACCCCCCCCTTTGGGTTCTAGGTGAAAATCTCACTCGTCAAAAAAAAACAAAAATGTTTCCATGGTGTGTATTGTTGTTCATTTTCATCAAATAAACAAAATAAAACCCAGAATTAATCTTGAAGGACAAGAAATGAGCATAAAAGTTCCTTCAGAGAAAGTGTTAATGTTACTAAAAGAGCCCAAACTTCTAAAAATATTGCGAAAAACAACAATCTTCTGTTTTAGAGTGAATGTTTGAGGTGTTTAGAAGGCATTTATTTCATTTTTAGAAAATTTAATTTTTCACATTTTTCCATGAAAAGTGCCAATACCCCCCCCTTTGGGTTCTAGGTGAAAATCTCACTCGACACAAATCAAACAAAAATGTATCCAAGGTGTGTATTGTTGTTCATTTTCATCAAATAAACAAAATAAAACCCAGAATGTGTCCTGAAAGACAATAAATGATCATAAAAGATGCTTCAGCCCATGTGTTATGTTACTAAAAGAGCCCAAATTTCTAAAAATATTGCGAAAAACAACAATCTTCTGTTTTAGAGTGAATGTTTGAGGTGTTTAGAAGGCATTTATTTCATTTTTAGAAAATTTAATTTTTCACATTTTTCCATGAAAAGTTCCAATACCCCCCCCTTTGGGTTCTAGGTGAAAATCTCATTCGACACAAATCAAACAAAAATGTATCCAAGGTGTGTATTGTTGTTCATTTTCATCAAATAAACAAAATAAAACCCAGAATGAATCCTGAAAGACAATAAAAGATCATAAAAGATGCTTCAGCCCAGGTGTTAATGTTACTAAAAGAGCCCAAATTTCTAAAAATATTGCGAAAAACAACAATCTTCTGTTTTAGAGTGTATGTTTGAGGTTTTTAGAAGGCATTTATTTCATTTTTAGAAAATTTAATTTTTCACATTTTTCCATGAAAAGTGCCAATACCCCCCCTTTGGGTTCTAGGTGAAAATCTCACTTGACCCAAATTAAACAAAAATTTTTCCATGGTGTGTATTGTTGTTCATTTTCATCAAATAAACATAATAAAACCCAGAATTAATCTTGAAGGACAAGAAATGAGCATAAAAGATGCTTCAGCCCAAGTGTTAATGTTACTAAAAGAGCCCAAATTTCTAAAAATATTGCGAAAAACAACAATCTTCAGTTTTAAAGTGAATGTTTGAGGTGTTTAGAAGGCATTTATTTCATTTTTAGAAAATTTAATTTTTTACATTTTTCCATGAAAAGTGCCAATACCCCCCCCCTTTGGGTTCTAGGTAAAAATCTCACTCGTTACAAATCAAACAAAAATGTATCCAAGGTGTGTATTGTTGTTCATTTTCATCAAATAAACAAAATAAAACCCAGAATGAATCATTAAAGACAAGAAATGAGCATAAAAGATGCCTCAGCGCAAGTGTTAATGTTAGTAAAAGAGCCCAAAGTTCCAAAAATATTGCGAAAAATATCAATCTTCCATAATAGAGTGAATGTTTGAGGTGTATAGAAGGCATTTATTTCATTTTTAGAAATTTTAATTTTTACATTTTTCCATGAAAAGTGCCAATACCCCCCCTTTGGGTTCTAGGTGAAAATCTCACTCGACACAAATCAAACAAAAATGTTTCCATGGTGTGTATTGTTGTTCATTTTCATCAAATAAACAAAATAAAACCCAGAATTAATCCTGAAAGACATGAAATGAGCATAAAAGATGCTTCAGCGCATTGTTAATTTTACTAAAAGAGCCCAAATTTCTAAAAATATTGCGAAAAACAACAATCTTCTGTTTTAGAGTGAATGTTTGAGGTGTTTAGAAGGCATTTATTTCATTTTTAGAAAATTTAATTTTTCACATTTTTCCATGAAAAGTGCCAATACCCCCCCCTTTGGGTTCTAGGTGAAAATCTCACTTGACGCAAATCAAACAAAAATGTTTCCATGGTGTGTATTGTTGTTCATTTTCATCAAATAAACAAAATAAAACCCAGAATGAATCCTGAAAGACAATAAAAGATCATAAAAGATGCTTCAGCCCAAGTGTTAATGTTACTAAAAGAACCCAAATTTCTAAAAATATTGCGAAAAACAACAATCTTGTGTTTTAGAGTGAATGTTTGAGGTGTTTAGAAGGCATTTATTTCATTTTTAGAAAATTTAATTTTTCACATTTTTCCATGAAAAGTGCCAATACCCCCCCTTTGGGTTCTAGGTGAAAATCTCACTTGACACAAATCAAACAAAAATGTTTCCATGGTGTGTATTGATGTTCATTTTCATCAAATAAACAAAATAAAACCCAGAATTAATCCTGAAAGACATGAAATGAGCATAAAAGATGCTTCAGCGCAAGTGTTAATTTTACTAAAAGAGCCCAAATTTCTGAAAATATTGCGAAAAACAACAATCTTCTGTTTTAGAGTGAATGTTTGAGGTGTTTAGAAGGCATTTATTTCATTTTTAGAAAATTTAATTTTTTACATTTTTCCATGAAAAGTGCCAATAGAGTGAAAGTTTGAGGTGTTTAGAAGGCATTTATTTCATTTTAAGAAAATTGCCCCCCCTTTGGGTTCTAGGTGAAAATCTCACACGACACAAATCAAACAAAAATGTTTCCATGGTGTGTATTGTTGTTCATTTTCATCAAATAAACAAAATAAAACCCAGAATTAATCTTGAAGGACAAGAAATGAGCATAAAAGTTGCTTCAGAGAAAGTGTAAATGTTACTAAAAGAGCCCAAATTTCTAAAAATATTGCGAAAAACAACAATCTTCTGTTTTAGAGTGAATGTTTGAGGTGTTTAGAAGGCATTTATTTCATTTTTAGAAAATTTAATTTTTCACATTTTTCCATGAAAAGTGCCAATACCCCCTTTTTGGGTTCTAGGTGAAAATACCACTCGACACAAATCAAACAAAAATGTATCCAAGGTGTGTATTGTTGTTCATTTTCATCAAATAAACAAAATAAAACCCAGAATGTATCCTTAAAGACAATAAATGATCATAAAAGATGCTTCAGGCCAGGTGTTAATGTTACTAAAAGAGCCCAAATTTCTAAAAATATTGCGAAAAACAACAATCTTCTGTTTTAGAGTGAATGTTTGAGGTGTTTAGAAGGCATTTATTTCATATTTAGAAAATTTAATTTTTCACATTTTTCCATGAAAAGTGCCAATACCCCCCACTTTGGGTTCTAGGTGAAAATCTTACTCGACACAAATCAAACAAAAATGTTTCCATGGTGTGTATTGTTGTTCATTTTCATCAAATAAACAAAATAAAACCCAGAATTAATCTTGAAAGACAAGAAATGAGCATAAAAGTTCCTTCAGCGAAAGTGTTAATGTTACTAAAAGAGCCCAAATTTCTAAAAATATTGCGAAAAACAACAATCTTCTGTTATAGAGTGAATGTTTGAGGTGTTTAGAAGGCATTTATTTCATTTTTAGAAAATTTAATTTTTCGCATTTTTCCATGAAAAGTGCCAATACCCCCCCCTTTGGGTTCTAGGTGAAAATCTCACTCGACACAAATCAAACAAAAATGTTTCCATGGTGTGTATTGTTGTTCATTTTCATCAAATAAACAAAATAAAACCCAGAATTAATCCTGAAAGACATGAAATGAGCATAAAAGATGCTTCAGCGCATTGTTAATTTTACTAAAAGAGCCCAAATTTCTAAAAATATTGCGAAAAACAACAATCTTCTGTTTTAGAGTGAATGTTTGAGGTGTTTAGAAGGCATTTATTTCATTTTTAGAAAATTTAATTTTTACATTTTTCCATGAAAAGTGCCAATACCCCCCTTTGGGTTCTAGGTGAAAATCTCACTCGACACAAATCAAACAAAAATTTTTCCATGGTGTGTTTTTTTGTTTATTTTCATCAAATAAACAAAATAAAACCCAGAATTAATCTTGAAAGACAAGAAATGAGCATAAAAGTTGCTTCAGCGAAAGTGTTAATGTTACTAAAAGAGTCCAAATTTCTAAAAATATTGCGAAAAACAACAATCTTCTGTTTTAGAGTGAATGTTTGAGGTGTTTAGAAGGCATTTATTTCATTTTTAGAAAATTTAATTTTTCACATTTTTCCATGAAAAGTGCCAATACCCCCCCCTTTGGGTTCTAGGTGAAAATCTCACTTGACGCAAATCAAACAAAAATGTTTCCATGGTGTGTATTGTTGTTCATTTTCATCAAATAAACAAAATAAAACCCAGAATGAATCCTGAAAGACAATAAAAGATCATAAAAGATGCTTCAGCCCAAGTGTTAATGTTACTAAAAGAACCCAAATTTCTAAAAATATTGCGAAAAACAACAATCTTGTGTTTTAGAGTGAATGTTTGAGGTGTTTAGAAGGCATTTATTTCATTTTTAGAAAATTTAATTTTTCACATTTTTCCATGAAAAGTGCCAATACCCCCCCTTTGGGTTCTAGGTGAAAATCTCACTTGACACAAATCAAACAAAAATGTTTCCATGGTGTGTATTGATGTTCATTTTCATCAAATAAACAAAATAAAACCCAGAATTAATCCTGAAAGACATGAAATGAGCATAAAAGATGCTTCAGCGCAAGTGTTAATTTTACTAAAAGAGCCCAAATTTCTGAAAATATTGCGAAAAACAACAATCTTCTGTTTTAGAGTGAATGTTTGAGGTGTTTAGAAGGCATTTATTTCATTTTTAGAAAATTTAATTTTTTACATTTTTCCATGAAAAGTGCCAATAGAGTGAAAGTTTGAGGTGTTTAGAAGGCATTTATTTCATTTTAAGAAAATTGCCCCCCCTTTGGGTTCTAGGTGAAAATCTCACACGACACAAATCAAACAAAAATGTTTCCATGGTGTGTATTGTTGTTCATTTTCATCAAATAAACAAAATAAAACCCAGAATTAATCTTGAAGGACAAGAAATGAGCATAAAAGTTGCTTCAGAGAAAGTGTAAATGTTACTAAAAGAGCCCAAATTTCTAAAAATATTGCGAAAAACAACAATCTTCTGTTTTAGAGTGAATGTTTGAGGTGTTTAGAAGGCATTTATTTCATTTTTAGAAAATTTAATTTTTCACATTTTTCCATGAAAAGTGCCAATACCCCCTTTTTGGGTTCTAGGTGAAAATACCACTCGAAACAAATCAAACAAAAATGTATCCAAGGTGTGTATTGTTGTTCATTTTCATCAAATAAACAAAATAAAACCCAGAATGTATCCTTAAAGACAATAAATGATCATAAAAGATGCTTCAGGCCAGGTGTTAATGTTACTAAAAGAGCCCAAATTTCTAAAAATATTGCGAAAAACAACAATCTTCTGTTTTAGAGTGAATGTTTGAGGTGTTTAGAAGGCATTTATTTCATATTTAGAAAATTTAATTTTTCACATTTTTCCATGAAAAGTGCCAATACCCCCCACTTTGGGTTCTAGGTGAAAATCTTACTCGACACAAATCAAACAAAAATGTTTCCATGGTGTGTATTGTTGTTCATTTTCATCAAATAAACAAAATAAAACCCAGAATTAATCTTGAAAGACAAGAAATGAGCATAAAAGTTCCTTCAGCGAAAGTGTTAATGTTACTAAAAGAGCCCAAATTTCTAAAAATATTGCGAAAAACAACAATCTTCTGTTATAGAGTGAATGTTTGAGGTGTTTAGAAGGCATTTATTTCATTTTTAGAAAATTTAATTTTTCGCATTTTTCCATGAAAAGTGCCAATACCCCCCCCTTTGGGTTCTAGGTGAAAATCTCACTTAACACAAATCAAACAAAAATGTTTCCATGGTGTGTATTGTTGTTCATTTTCATCAAATAAACAAAATAAAACCCAGAATTAATCCTGAAAGACATGAAATGAGCATAAAAGATGCTTCAGCGCAAGTGTTAATTTTACTAAAAGAGCCCAAATTTCTGAAAATATTGCAAAAAACAACAATCTTCTGTTTTAGAGTGAATGTTTGAGGTGTTTAGAAGGCATTTATTTCATTTTTAGAAAATTTAATTTTTTACATTTTTCCATGAAAAGTGCCAATAGAGTGAAAGTTTGAGGTGTTTAGAAGGCATTTATTTCATTTTTAGAAAATTGCCCCCCCTTTGGGTTCTAGGTGAAAATCTCACTCGACACAAATCAAACAAAAATGTTTCCATGGTGTGTATTGTTGTTCATTTTCATCAAATAAACAAAATAAAACCCAGAATTAATCTTGAAGGACAAGAAATGAGCATAAAAGTTGCTTCAGAGAAAGTGTAAATGTTACTAAAAGAGCCCAAATTTCTAAAAATATTGCGAAAAACAACAATCTTCTGTTTTAGAGTGAATGTTTGAGGTGTTTAGAAGGCATTTATTTCATTTTTAGAAAATTTAATTTTTCACATTTTTCCATAAAAAGTGCCAATACCCCCCCTTTGGGTTCTAGGTGAAAATTCCACTCGACACAAATCAAACAAAAATGTATCCAAGGTGTGTATTGTTGTTCATTTTCATCAAATAAACAAAATAAAACCCAGAATGTATCCTGAAAGAAAATAAATGATAATAAAAATGCTTCAGGCCAGGTGTTAATGTTACTAAAAGAGCCCAAATTTCTAAAAATATTGCGAAAAACAACAATCTTCTGTTTTAGAGTGAATGTTTGAGGTGTTTAGAAGGCATTTATTTCATTTCTGAAAATTTAATTTTTCACATTTTTCCATGAAAAGTGCCAATACCCCCCACTTTGGGTTCTAGGTGAAAATCTTACTCGACACAAATCAAACAAAAATGTTTCCATGGTGTGTATTGTTGTTCATTTTCATCAAATAAACAAAATAAAACCCAGAATTAATCTTGAAAGACAAGAAATGAGCATAAGAGTTGCTTCAGCGAAAGTGTTAATGTTACTAAAAGAGCCCAAATTTCTAAAAATATTGCGAAAAACAACAATCTTCTGTTTTAGAGTGAATGTTTGAGGTGTTTAGAAGGCATTTATTTCATTTTTGAAAATTTAATTTTTCACATTTTTCCATGAAAAGTGCCAATACCCCCCACTTTGGGTTCTAGGTGAAAATTTCACTCGACACAAATCAAACAAAAATGTTTCCATGGTGTGTATTGTTGTTTATTTTCATCAAATAAACAAAATAAAACACAGAATTAATCCTGAAAGACAAGAAATGAGCATAAAAGATGCTTCAGGGCAAGTGTTAATGTTACTAAAAGAGCCCAAATTTCTAAAAATATTGCGAAAAACAACAATCTTCTGTTTTAGAGTGAATGTTTGAGGTGTTTAGAAGGCATTTATTTCATTTTTAGAAAATTTAATTTTTTACATTTTTCCATGAAAAGTGCCAATAGAGTGAATGTTTGAGGTGTTTAGAAGGCATTTATTTCATTTTTAGAAAATTGCCCCCCCTTTGGGTTCTAGGTGAAAATTTCACTTGACACAAATCAAACAAAAATGTTTCCATGGTGTGTATTGTTGTTCATTTTCATCAAATAAACAAAATAAAACCCAGAATTAATCTTGAAGGACAAGAAATGAGCATAAAAGTTGCTTCAGAGAAAGTGTTAATGTTACTAAAAGAGCCCAAATTTCTAAAAATATTGCGAAAAACAACAATCTTCTGTTGTAGAGTGAATGTTTGAGGTGTATAGAAGGCATTTATTTAATTTTTAGAAAATTTAATTTTTCACATTTTTCCATGAAAAGTGCCAATACCCCCACTTTAGGTTCTAGGTGAAAATCTCACTCGACACAAATCAAACAAAAATGTTTCCATGATGTGTATTGTTGTTCATTTTCATCAAATAAACAAAATAAAACCCAGAATTAATCTTGAAAGACAAGAAATGAGCATAAAAGTTCCTTCAGCGAAAGTGTTAATGTTACTAAAAGAGTCCAAATTTCTAAAAATATTGCGAAAAACAACAATCTTCTGTTTTAGAGTGAATGTTTGAGGTGTTTAGAAGGCATTTATTTCATTTTTAGAAAATTTAATTTTTCACATTTTTCCATGAAAAGTGCCAATACTTTTTGGGTTCTAGGTGAAAATCTCACTCGACACAAATCAATCAAAAATGTTTCCATGGTGTGTATTGTTGTTCATTTTCATCAAATAAACAAATAAAACCCAGAATTAATCCTGAAAGACAAGAAATGAGCATAAAAGATGATTCAGCGCAAGTGTTAATTTTACTAAAAGAGCCCAAATTTCTGAAAATATTGCGAAACACAACAATCTTCTGTTTTAGAGTGAATGTTTGAGGTGTTAAGAAGGCATTTATTTCATTTATAGAAAATTTAATTTTTTACATTTTTCCATGAAAAGTGCCAATAGAGTGAATGTTTGAGGTGTTTAGAAGGCATTTATTTCATTTTTAGAAAATTGCCCCCCCTTTGGGTTCTAGGTGAAAATCTCACTCGACACAAATCAAACAAAAATGTTTCCATGGTGTGTATTGTTGTTCATTTTCATCAAATAAACAAAATAAAACCCAGAATTAATCTTAAAGGACAAGAAATGAGCATATAAGTTGCTTCAGAGAAAGTGTTAATGTTACTAAAAGAGCCCAAATTTCTAAAAATATTGCGAAAAACAACAATCTTCTGTTTTAGAGTGAATGTTTCAGGTGTTTAAAAGGCATTTATTTCATTTTTAGAAAATTTAATTTTTCACATTTTTCCATGAAAAGTGCCAATACCCCCCCCTTTGGGTTCTAGGTGAAAATACCACTCGACACAAATCAAACAAAAATGTATCCAAGGTGTGTATTGTTGTTCATTTTCATCAAATAAACAAAATAAAACCCAGAATGTGTCCTGAAAGACAATAAATGATCATAAAAGATGCTTCAGCGAAAGTGTTAATGTTACTAAAAGAGTCCAAATTTCTAAAAATATTGCGAAAAACAACAATCTTCTGTTTTAGAGTGAATGTTTGAGGTGTTTAGAAGGCATTTATTTCATTTTTAGAAAATTTAATTTTTCACAGTTTTCCATGAAAAGTGCCAATACCCCCCCCTTTGGGTTCTAGGTGAAAATCTCACTGGACACAAATCAAACAAAAATGTTTGCATGGTGTGTATTGTTGTTCATTTTCAACAAATATACAAAATAAAACCCAGAATTAATCCTGAAAGACATGAAATGAGCATAAAAGATTCTTCAGCGAAAGTGTTAATTTTACTAAAAGAGCCCAAATTTCTAAAAATATTGCGAAAAACAACAATCTTCTGTTTTAGATTGAATGTTTGAGGTGTTTAGAAGGCATTTATTTCATTTTTAGAAAATTTAATTTTTTACATTTTTCCATGAAAAGTGCCAATACCCCCCCCTTTGGGTTCTAGGTGAAAATCTCACTCGACACAAAAAAAACAAAAATGTTTCCATGGTGTGTATTGTTGTTCATTTTCATCAAATAAACAAAATAAAACCCAAAATTAATCTTGAAGGACAAGAAATGAGCATAAAAGTTGCTTCAGAGAAAGTGTTAATGTTATTAAAAGAGCCCAAACTTCTAAAAATATTGCGAAAAACAACAATCTTCTGTTTTAGAGTGAATGTTTGAGGTGTTTAGAAGGCATTTATTTCATTTTTAGAAAATTTAATTTTTCACATTTTTCCATGAAAAGTGCCAATACCCCCCCCCTTTGGGTTCTAGGTGACAATCTCACTCGACACAAATCAAACAAAAATGTATCCAAGGTGTGTATTGTTGTTCATTTTCATCAAATAAACAAAATAAAACCCAGAATGTGTCCTGAAAGACAATAAATGATCATAAAAGATGCTTCAGCCCATGTGTTATGTTACTAAAAGAGCCCAAATTTCTAAAAATATTGCGAAAAACAACAATCTTCTGTTTTAGAGTGAATGTTTGAGGTGTTTAGAAGGCATTTATTTCATTTTTAGAAAATTTAATTTTTCACATTTTTCCATGTAAAGTTCCAATACCCCCCACTTTGGGTTCTAGGTGAAAATCTCATTCGACACAAATCAAACAAAAATGTATCAAAGGTGTTTATTGTTGTTCATTTTCATCAAATAAACAAAATAAAACCCAGAATGAATCCTGAAAGACAATAAAAGATCATAAAAGATGCTTCAGCCCAGGTGCTAATGTTACTAAAAGAGCCCAAATTTCTAAAAATATTGCGAAAAACAACAATCTTCTGTTTTAGAGTTAATGTTTGAGGTGTTTAGAAGGCATTTATTTCATTTTTAGAAAATTTAATTTTTCACATTTTTCCATGAAAAGTGCCAATACCCCCCCTTTGGGTTCAAGGTGAAAATCTCACTCGACACAAATCAAAAAAAAATGTTTCCATGGTGTGTATTGTTGTTCATTTTCATCAAATAAACAAAATAAAACCCAGAATAAATCATTAAAGACAAGAAATGAGCATAAAAGATGCCTCAGCGCAAGTGTTAATGTTAGTAAAGGGGCCCAAAGTTCCAAAAATATTGCGAAAAATATCAATCTTCCATAATAGAGTGAATGTTTGAGGTGTATAGAAGGCATTTATTTCATTTTTAGAAAGTTTAATTTTTCACATTTTTCCATGAAAAGTGCCAATACCCCCCCTTTGGGTTCTAGGTGAAAATATCACTCGACACATCTCAAACAAAAATGTTTCCATGGTGTGTATTGTTGTTCATTTTCATCAAATAAACAAAATAAAACCAAGAATGTGTCCTGAAAGACAATAAATGATCATAAAAGATGCTTCAGCCCAGGTTTTAATGTTACTAAAAGAGCCCAAATTTCTAAAAATATTGCGAAAAACAACAATCTTCTGTTTTAGAGTGAATGTTTGAGGTGTTTAGAAGGCATTTATTTCATTTTTAGAAAATTTAATTTTTCACATTTTTCCATGAAAAGTGCCAATACCCCCCCTTTGGGTTCTAGGTGAAAATCTCACTCGACACAAATCAAACAAAAATGTTTCCATGGTGTGTATTGTTGTTCATTTTCATCAAATAAACAAAATAAAACCCAGAATTAATCTTGAAAGACAAAAAATGAGCATAAAAGTTGCTTCAGCGAAAGTGTTAATGTTACTAAAAGAGTCCAAATTTCTAAAAATATTGCGAAAAACAACAATCTTCTGTTTTAGAGTGAATGTTTGAGGTGTTTAGAAGGCATTTATTTCATTTTTAGAAAATTTAATTTTTTACATTTTTCCATGAAAAGTGCCAATACCCCCCCCTTTGGGTTCTAGGTGAAAATCTCACTCGTCAAAAAAAAAACAAAAATGTTTCCATGGTGTGTATTGTTGTTCATTTTCATCAAATAAACAAAATAAAACCCAGAATTAATCTTGAAGGACAAGAAATGAGCATAAAAGTTCCTTCAGAGAAAGTGTTAATGTTACTAAAAGAGCCCAAACTTCTAAAAATATTGCGAAAAACAACAATCTTCTGTTTTAGAGTGAATGTTTGAGGTGTTTAGAAGGCATTTATTTCATTTTTAGAAAATTTAATTTTTCACATTTTTCCATGAAAAGTGCCAATACCCCCCCCTTTGGGTTCTAGGTGAAAATCTCACTCGACACAAATCAAACAAAAATGTATCCAAGGTGTGTATTGTTGTTCATTTTCATCAAATAAACAAAATAAAACCCAGAATGTGTCCTGAAAGACAATAAATGATCATAAAAGATGCTTCAGCCCATGTGTTATGTTACTAAAAGAGCCCAAATTTCTAAAAATATTGCGAAAAACAACAATCTTCTGTTTTAGAGTGAATGTTTGAGGTGTTTAGAAGGCATTTATTTCATTTTTAGAAAATTTAATTTTTCACATTTTTCCATGAAAAGTTCCAATACCCCCCCCTTTGGGTTCTAGGTGAAAATCTCATTCGACACAAATCAAACAAAAATGTATCCAAGGTGTGTATTGTTGTTCATTTTCATCAAATAAACAAAATAAAACCCAGAATGAATCCTGAAAGACAATAAAAGATCATAAAAGATGCTTCAGCCCAGGTGTTAATGTTACTAAAAGAGCCCAAATTTCTAAAAATATTGCGAAAAACAACAATCTTCTGTTTTAGAGTTAATGTTTGAGGTGTTTAGAAGGCATTTATTTCATTTTTAGAAAATTTAATTTTTCACATTTTTCCATGAAAAGTGCCAATACCCCCCCTTTGGGTTCAAGGTGAAAATCTCACTCGACACAAATCAAACAAAAATGTTTCCATGGTGTGTATTGTTGTTCAATTTCATCAAATAAACAAAATAAAACCCAGAATAAATCATTAAAGACAAGAAATGAGCATAAAAGATGCCTCAGCGCAAGTGTTAATGTTAGTAAAGGGGCCCAAAGTTCCAAAAATATTGCGAAAAATATCAATCTTCCATAATAGAGTGAATGTTTGAGGTGTATAGAAGGCATTTATTTCATTTTAAGAAAGTTTAATTTTTCACATTTTTCCATGAAAAGTGCCAATACCCCCCCTTTGGGTTCTAGGTGAAAATCTCACTCGACACATCTCAAACGAAAATGTTTCCATGGTGTGTATTGTTGTTCATTTTCATCAAATAAACAAAATAAAACCAAGAATGTGTCCTGAAAGACAATAAATGATCATAAAAGATGCTTCAGCGAAAGTGTTAATGTTACTAAAAGAGTCCAAATTTCTAAAAATATTGCGAAAAACAACAATCTTCTGTTTTAGAGTGAATGTTTGAGGTGTTTAGAAGGCATTTATTTCATTTTTAGAAAATTTAATTTTTCACAATTTTCCATGAAAAGTGCCAATACCCCCCCCCCCCTTTGGGTTCTAGGTGAAAATCTCACTCGACACAAATCAAACAAAAATGTTTCCATGGTGTGTATTGTTGTTCATTTTCATCAAATAAACAAAATAAAACCCAGGATTAATCTTGAAAGACAAGAAATGAGCATAAAAGTTGCTTCAGCGAAAGTGTTAATGTTACTAAAAGAGTCCAAATTTCTAAAAATATTGCGAAAAACAACAATCTTCTGTTTTAGAGTGAATGTTTGAGGTGTTTAGAAGGCATTTATTTTATTTTTAGAAAATTTAATTTTTCACATTTTTCCATGAAAAGTGCCAATACCACCCCTTTGGGTTCTAGGTGAAAATCTCACTCGACACAAATCAAACAAAAATGTTTCCATGGTGTGTATTGTTGTTCATTTTCATCAAATAAACAAAATAAAACCCAGAATAAATCTTGATGGACAAGAAATGAGCATAAAAGTTGCTTCAGAGAAAGTGTTAATGTTACTAAAAGAGCCCAAATTTCTAAAAATATTGCGAAAAACAACAATCTTCTGTTTTAGAGTGAATGTTTGAGGTGTTTAGAAGGCATTTATTTCATTTTTAGAAAATTTAATTTTTCACATTTTTCCATGAAAAGTGCCAATACCCCCCCTTTGGGTTCTAGGTGAAAATCTCACTCGACACAAATCAAACAAAAATGTTTCCATGGTGTGTATTGTTGTTCATTTTCATCAAATAAACAAAATAAAACCCAGAATTAATCTTGAAAGACAAAAAATGAGCATAAAAGTTGCTTCAGCGAAAGTGTTAATGTTACTAAAAGAGTCCAAATTTCTAAAAATATTGCGAAAAACAACAATCTTCTGTTTTAGAGTGAATGTTTGAGGTGTTTAGAAGGCATTTATTTCATTTTTAGAAAATTTAATTTTTTACATTTTTCCATGAAAAGTGCCAATACCCCCCCCTTTGGGTTCTAGGTGAAAATCTCACTCGTCAAAAAAAAAACAAAAATGTTTCCATGGTGTGTATTGTTGTTCATTTTCATCAAATAAACAAAATAAAACCCAGAATTAATCTTGAAGGACAAGAAATGAGCATAAAAGTTCCTTCAGAGAAAGTGTTAATGTTACTAAAAGAGCCCAAACTTCTAAAAATATTGCGAAAAACAACAATCTTCTGTTTTAGAGTGAATGTTTGAGGTGTTTAGAAGGCATTTATTTCATTTTTAGAAAATTTAATTTTTCACATTTTTCCATGAAAAGTGCCAATACCCCCCCCTTTGGGTTCTAGGTGAAAATCTCACTCGACACAAATCAAACAAAAATGTATCCAAGGTGTGTATTGTTGTTCATTTTCATCAAATAAACAAAATAAAACCCAGATTGTGTCCTGAAAGACAATAAATGATCATAAAAGATGCTTCAGCCCATGTGTTATGTTACTAAAAGAGCCCAAATTTCTAAAAATATTGCGAAAAACAACAATCTTCTGTTTTAGAGTGAATGTTTGAGGTGTTTAGAAGGCATTTATTTCATTTTTAGAAAATTTAATTTTTCACATTTTTCCATGAAAAGTTCCAATACCCCCCCCTTTGGGTTCTAGGTGAAAATCTCATTCGACACAAATCAAACAAAAATGTATCCAAGGTGTGTATTGTTGTTCATTTTCATCAAATAAACAAAATAAAACCCAGAATGAATCCTGAAAGACAATAAAAGATCATAAAAGATGCTTCAGCCCAGGTGTTAATGTTACTAAAAGAGCCCAAATTTCTAAAAATATTGCGAAAAACAACAATCTTCTGTTTTAGAGTTAATGTTTGAGGTGTTTAGAAGGCATTTATTTCATTTTTAGAAAATTTAATTTTTCACATTTTTCCACGAAAAGTGCCAATACCCCCCCTTTGGGTTCAAGGTGAAAATCTCACTCGACACAAATCAAACAAAAATGTTTCCATGGTGTGTATTGTTGTTCAATTTCATCAAATAAACAAAATAAAACCCAGAATAAATCATTAAAGACAAGAAATGAGCATAAAAGATGCCTCAGCGCAAGTGTTAATGTTAGTAAAGGGGCCCAAAGTTCCAAAAATATTGCGAAAAATATCAATCTTCCATAATAGAGTGAATGTTTGAGGTGTATAGAAGGCATTTATTTCATTTTAAGAAAGTTTAATTTTTCACATTTTTCCATGAAAAGTGCCAATACCCCCCCTTTGGGTTCTAGGTGAAAATCTCACTCGACACATCTCAAACGAAAATGTTTCCATGGTGTGTATTGTTGTTCATTTTCATCAAATAAACAAAATAAAACCAAGAATGTGTCCTGAAAGACAATAAATGATCATAAAAGATGCTTCAGCGAAAGTGTTAATGTTACTAAAAGAGTCCAAATTTCTAAAAATATTGCGAAAAACAACAATCTTCTGTTTTAGAGTGAATGTTTGAGGTGTTTAGAAGGCATTTATTTCATTTTTAGAAAATTTAATTTTTCACAATTTTCCATGAAAAGTGCCAATACCCCCCCCCCCTTTGGGTTCTAGGTGAAAATCTCACTCGACACAAATCAAACAAAAATGTTTCCATGGTGTGTATTGTTGTTCATTTTCATCAAATAAACAAAATAAAACCCAGGATTAATCTTGAAAGACAAGAAATGAGCATAATAGTTGCTTCAGCGAAAGTGTTAATGTTACTAAAAGAGTCCAAATTTCTAAAAATATTGCGAAAAACAACAATCTTCTGTTTTAGAGTGAATGTTTGAGGTGTTTAGAAGGCATTTATTTTATTTTTAGAAAATTTAATTTTTCACATTTTTCCATGAAAAGTGCCAATACCACCCCTTTGGGTTCTAGGTGAAAATCTCACTCGACACAAATCAAACAAAAATGTTTCCATGGTGTGTATTGTTGTTCATTTTCATCAAATAAACAAAATAAAACCCAGAATAAATCTTGAAGGACAAGAAATGAGCATAAAAGTTGCTTCAGAGAAAGTGTTAATGTTACTAAAAGAGCCCAAATTTCTAAAAATATTGCGAAAAACAACAATCTTCTGTTTTAGAGTGAATGTTTGATGTGTTTAGAAGGCATTTATTTCATTTTTAGAAAATTTAATTTTTCACATTTTTCCATGAAAAGTGCCAATACCCCCCCCCTTTGGGTTCTAGGTGAAAATCACAATTGACACAAATCAAACAAAAATGTATCCAAGGTGTGTATTGTTGTTCATTTTCATCAAATAAACAAAATAATACCCAGAATTAATCCTGAAAGACAAGAAATGAGCATAAAAGTTGCTTCAGCGCAAGTGTTAATGTTACTAAAAGAGCCCAAATTTCTAAAAATATTGCGAAAAACAACAATCTTCTGTTTTAGAGTGTATGTTTGAGGTGTTTAGAAGGCATTTATTTCATTTTTAGAAAATTTAATTTTTCACATTTTTCCATGAAAAGTGCCAATACCCCCCCTTTGGGTTCTAGGTGAAAATCTCACTCGACACAAATCAAACAAAAATGTATCCAAGGTGTGTATTGTTGTTCATTTTCATCAAATAAACAAAATAAAACCCAGAATGAATCCTGAAAGACAATAAAAGATCATAAAAGATGCTTCAGCCCAAGTGTTAATGTTACTAAAAGAGCCCAAATTTCTAAAAATATTGCGAAAAACAACAATCTTCTGTTTTAGAGTGAATGTTTGAGGTGTTTAGAAGGCATTTATTTCATTTTTAGATAATTTAATTTTTCACATTTTTCCATGAAAAGTGCCAATACCCCCCCTTTGGGTTCTAGGTGAAAATCTCACTTGACCCAAATCAAACAAAAATGTTTCCATGGTGTGTATTGTTGTTCATTTTCATCAAATAAACAAAATAAAACCCAGAATGTATCCTTAAAGACAATAAATGATCATAAAAGATGCTTCAGGCCAGGTGTTAATGTTACTAAAAGAGCCCAAATTTCTAAAAATATTGCGAAAAACAACAATCTTCTGTTTTAGAGTGAATGTTTGAGGTGTTTAGAAGGCATTTATTTCATATTTAGAAAATTTAATTTTTCACATTTTTCCATGAAAAGTGCCAATACCCCCCACTTTGGGTTCTAGGTGAAAATCTTACTCGACACAAATCAAACAAAAATGTTTCCATGGTGTGTATTGTTGTTCATTTTCATCAAATAAACAAAATAAAACCCAGAATTAATCTTGAAAGACAAGAAATGAGCATAAAAGTTCCTTCAGCGAAAGTGTTAATGTTACTAAAAGAGCCCAAATTTCTAAAAATATTGCGAAAAACAACAATCTTCTGTTATAGAGTGAATGTTTGAGGTGTTTAGAAGGCATTTATTTCATTTTTAGAAAATTTAATTTTTCACATTTTTCCATGAAAAGTGCCAATACCCCCCCCTTTGGGTTCTAGGTGAAAATCTCACTTAACACAAATCAAACAAAAATGTTTCCATGGTGTGTATTGTTGTTCATTTTCATCAAATAAACAAAATAAAACCCAGAATTAATCCTGAAAGACATGAAATGAGCATAAAAGATGCTTCAGCGCAAGTGTTAATTTTACTAAAAGAGCCCAAATTTCTGAAAATATTGCAAAAAACAACAATCTTCTGTTTTAGAGTGAATGTTTGAGGTGTTTAGAAGGCATTTATTTCATTTTTAGAAAATTTAATTTTTTACATTTTTCCATGAAAAGTGCCAATAGAGTGAAAGTTTGAGGTGTTTAGAAGGCATTTATTTCATTTTTAGAAAATTGCCCCCCCTTTGGGTTCTAGGTGAAAATCTCACTCGACACAAATCAAACAAAAATGTATCCAAGGTGTGTATTGTTGTTCATTTTCATCAAATAAACAAAATAAAACCCAGAATGAATCCTGAAAGACAATAAAAGATCAAAAAAGATGCTTCAGCCCAAGTGTTAATGTTACTAAAAGAGCCCAAATTTCTAAAAATATTGCGAAAAACAACAATCTTCTGTTTTACAGTGAATGTTTGAGGTGTTTAGAAGGCATTTATTTCATTTTTAGAAAATTTAATTTTTTACATTTTTCCATGAAAAGTGCCAATACCCCCCCCTTTGGGTTCTAGGTGAAAATCTCACACGTTACAAATCATACAAAAATGTATCCAAGGTGTGTATTGTTGTTCATTTTCATCAAATAAACAAAATAAAACCCAGAATGAATCCTTAAAGACAATTAAAGATCATAAAAGATGCTTCAGCCCAGAAGTTAATTTTACTAAAAGAGCCCAAATTTCTAAAAATATTGCGAAAAACAACAATCTTCAGTTTTAGAGTGAATGTTTGAGGTGTTTAGAAGGCATTTATTTCATTTTTAGAAAATTTAATTTTTTACATTTTTCCATGAAAAGTGCCAATACCCCCCCCTTTGGGTTCTAGGTGAAAATCTCACTCGACACAAATCAAACAAAAATGTATCCAAGGTGTGTATTGTTGTTCATTTTCATCAAATAAACAAAATAAAACCCAGAATGAATCCTGAAAGACAATAAAAGATCAAAAAAGATGCTTCAGCCCAAGTGTTAATGTTACTAAAAGAGCCCAAATTTCTAAAAATATTGCGAAAAACAACAATCTTCTGTTTTAGAGTGAATGTTTGAGGTGTTTAGAAGGCATTTATTTCATTTTTAGAAAATTTAATTTTTCACATTTTTCCATGTAAAGTTCCAATACCCCCCACTTTGGGTTCTAGGTGAAAATCTCATTCGACACAAATCAAACAAAAATGTATCAAAGGTGTGTATTGTTGTTCATTTTCATCAAATAAACAAAATAAAACCCAGAATGAATCCTGAAAGACAATAAAAGATCATAAAAGATGCTTCAGCCCAGGTGCTAATGTTACTAAAAGAGCCCAAATTTCTAAAAATATTGCGAAAAACAACAATCTTCTGTTTTAGAGTTAATGTTTGAGGTGTTTAGAAGGCATTTATTTCATTTTTAGAAAATTTAATTTTTCACATTTTTCCATGAAAAGTGCCAATACCCCCCCTTTGGGTTCAAGGTGAAAATCTCACTCGACACAAATCAAAAAAAAATGTTTCCATGGTGTGTATTGTTGTTCATTTTCATCAAATAAACAAAATAAAACCCAGAATAAATCATTAAAGACAAGAAATGAGCATAAAAGATGCCTCAGCGCAAGTGTTAATGTTAGTAAAGGGGCCCAAAGTTCCAAAAATATTGCGAAAAATATCAATCTTCCATAATAGAGTGAATGTTTGAGGTGTATAGAAGGCATTTATTTCATTTTTAGAAAGTTTAATTTTTCACATTTTTCCATGAAAAGTGCCAATACCCCCCCTTTGGGTTCTAGGTGAAAATATCACTCGACACATCTCAAACAAAAATGTTTCCATGGTGTGTATTGTTGTTCATTTTCATCAAATAAACAAAATAAAACCAAGAATGTGTCCTGAAAGACAATAAATGATCATAAAAGATGCTTCAGCCCAGGTTTTAATGTTACTAAAAGAGCCCAAATTTCTAAAAATATTGCGAAAAACAACAATCTTCTGTTTTAGAGTGAATGTTTGAGGTGTTTAGAAGGCATTTATTTCATTTTTAGAAAATTTAATTTTTCACATTTTTCCATGAAAAGTGCCAATACCCCCCCTTTGGGTTCTAGGTGAAAATCTCACTCGACACAAATCAAACAAAAATGTTTCCATGGTGTGTATTGTTGTTCATTTTCATCAAATAAACAAAATAAAACCCAGAATTAATCTTGAAAGACAAAAAATGAGCATAAAAGTTGCTTCAGCGAAAGTGTTAATGTTACTAAAAGAGTCCAAATTTCTAAAAATATTGCGAAAAACAACAATCTTCTGTTTTAGAGTGAATGTTTGAGGTGTTTAGAAGGCATTTATTTCATTTTTAGAAAATTTAATTTTTTACATTTTTCCATGAAAAGTGCCAATACCCCCCCCTTTGGGTTCTAGGTGAAAATCTCACTCGTCAAAAAAAAAACAAAAATGTTTCCATGGTGTGTATTGTTGTTCATTTTCATCAAATAAACAAAATAAAACCCAGAATTAATCTTGAAGGACAAGAAATGAGCATAAAAGTTCCTTCAGAGAAAGTGTTAATGTTACTAAAAGAGCCCAAACTTCTAAAAATATTGCGAAAAACAACAATCTTCTGTTTTAGAGTGAATGTTTGAGGTGTTTAGAAGGCATTTATTTCATTTTTAGAAAATTTAATTTTTCACATTTTTCCATGAAAAGTGCCAATACCCCCCCCTTTGGGTTCTAGGTGAAAATCTCACTCGACACAAATCAAACAAAAATGTATCCAAGGTGTGTATTGTTGTTCATTTTCATCAAATAAACAAAATAAAACCCAGAATGTGTCCTGAAAGACAATAAATGATCATAAAAGATGCTTCAGCCCATGTGTTATGTTACTAAAAGAGCCCAAATTTCTAAAAATATTGCGAAAAACAACAATCTTCTGTTTTAGAGTGAATGTTTGAGGTGTTTAGAAGGCATTTATTTCATTTTTAGAAAATTTAATTTTTCACATTTTTCCATGAAAAGTTCCAATACCCCCCCTTTGGGTTCTAGGTGAAAATCTCATTCGACACAAATCAAACAAAAATGTATCAAAGGTGTGTATTGTTGTTCATTTTCATCAAATAAACAAAATAAAACCCAGAATGAATCCTGAAAGACAATAAAAGATCATAAAAGATGCTTCAGCCCAGGTGCTAATGTTACTAAAAGAGCCCAAATTTCTAAAAATATTGCGAAAAACAACAATCTTCTGTTTTAGAGTTAATGTTTGAGGTGTTTAGAAGGCATTTATTTCATTTTTAGAAAATTTAATTTTTCACATTTTTCCATGAAAAGTGCCAATACCCCCCCTTTGGGTTCAAGGTGAAAATCTCACTCGACACAAATCAAAAAAAAATGTTTCCATGGTGTGTATTGTTGTTCATTTTCATCAAATAAACAAAATAAAACCCAGAATAAATCATTAAAGACAAGAAATGAGCATAAAAGATGCCTCAGCGCAAGTGTTAATGTTAGTAAAGGGGCCCAAAGTTCCAAAAATATTGCGAAAAATATCAATCTTCCATAATAGAGTGAATGTTTGAGGTGTATAGAAGGCATTTATTTCATTTTTAGAAAGTTTAATTTTTCACATTTTTCCATGAAAAGTGCCAATACCCCCCCTTTGGGTTCTAGGTGAAAATATCACTCGACACATCTCAAACAAAAATGTTTCCATGGTGTGTATTGTTGTTCATTTTCATCAAATAAACAAAATAAAACCAAGAATGTGTCCTGAAAGACAATAAATGATCATAAAAGATGCTTCAGCCCAGGTTTTAATGTTACTAAAAGAGCCCAAATTTCTAAAAATATTGCGAAAAACAACAATCTTCTGTTTTAGAGTGAATGTTTGAGGTGTTTAGAAGGCATTTATTTCATTTTTAGAAAATTTATTTTTTCACATTTTTCCATGAAAAGTGCCAATACCCCCCCTTTGGGTTCTAGGTGAAAATCTCACTCGACACAAATCAAACAAAAATGTTTCCATGGTGTGTATTGTTGTTCATTTTCATCAAATAAACAAAATAAAACCCAGAATTAATCTTGAAAGACAAAAAATGAGCATAAAAGTTGCTTCAGCGAAAGTGTTAATGTTACTAAAAGAGTCCAAATTTCTAAAAATATTGCGAAAAACAACAATCTTCTGTTTTAGAGTGAATGTTTGAGGTGTTTAGAAGGCATTTATTTCATTTTTAGAAAATTTAATTTTTTACATTTTTCCATGAAAAGTGCCAATACCCCCCCCTTTGGGTTCTAGGTGAAAATCTCACTCGTCAAAAAAAAAACAAAAATGTTTCCATGGTGTGTATTGTTGTTCATTTTCATCAAATAAACAAAATAAAACCCAGAATTAATCTTGAAGGACAAGAAATGAGCATAAAAGTTCCTTCAGAGAAAGTGTTAATGTTACTAAAAGAGCCCAAACTTCTAAAAATATTGCGAAAAACAACAATCTTCTGTTTTAGAGTGAATGTTTGAGGTGTTTAGAAGGCATTTATTTCATTTTTAGAAAATTTAATTTTTCACATTTTTCCATGAAAAGTGCCAATACCCCCCCCTTTGGGTTCTAGGTGAAAATCTCACTCGACACAAATCAAACAAAAATGTATCCAAGGTGTGTATTGTTGTTCATTTTCATCAAATAAACAAAATAAAACCCAGAATGTGTCCTGAAAGACAATAAATGATCATAAAAGATGCTTCAGCCCATGTGTTATGTTACTAAAAGAGCCCAAATTTCTAAAAATATTGCGAAAAACAACAATCTTCTGTTTTAGAGTGAATGTTTGAGGTGTTTAGAAGGCATTTATTTCATTTTTAGAAAATTTAATTTTTCACATTTTTCCATGAAAAGTTCCAATACCCCCCCCTTTGGGTTCTAGGTGAAAATCTCATTCGACACAAATCAAACAAAAATGTATCCAAGGTGTGTATTGTTGTTCATTTTCTACAAATAAACAAAATAAAACCCAGAATGAATCCTGAAAGACAATAAAAGATCATAAAAGATGCTTCAGCCCAGGTGTTAATGTTACTAAAAGAGCCCAAATTTCTAAAAATATTGCGAAAAACAACAATCTTCTGTTTTAGAGTTAATGTTTGAGGTGTTTAGAAGGCATTTATTTCATTTTTAGAAAATTTAATTTTTCACATTTTTCCATGAAAAGTGCCAATACCCCCCCTTTGGGTTCAAGGTGAAAATCTCACTCGACACAAATCAAACAAAAATGTTTCCATGGTGTGTATTGTTGTTCAATTTCATCAAATAAACAAAATAAAACCCAGAATAAATCATTAAAGACAAGAAATGAGCATAAAAGATGCCTCAGCGCAAGTGTTAATGTTAGTAAAGGGGCCCAAAGTTCCAAAAATATTGCGAAAAATATCAATCTTCCATAATAGAGTGAATGTTTGAGGTGTATAGAAGGCATTTATTTCATTTTAAGAAAGTTTAATTTTTCACATTTTTCCATGAAAAGTGCCAATACCCCCCCTTTGGGTTCTAGGTGAAAATCTCACTCGACACATCTCAAACGAAAATGTTTCCATGGTGTGTATTGTTGTTCATTTTCATCAAATAAACAAAATAAAACCAAGAATGTGTCCTGAAAGACAATAAATGATCATAAAAGATGCTTCAGCGAAAGTGTTAATGTTACTAAAAGAGTCCAAATTTCTAAAAATATTGCGAAAAACAACAATCTTCTGTTTTAGAGTGAATGTTTGAGGTGTTTAGAAGGCATTTATTTCATTTTTAGAAAATTTAATTTTTCACAATTTTCCATGAAAAGTGCCAATACCCCCCCCCCCCTTTGGGTTCTAGGTGAAAATCTCACTCGACACAAATCAAACAAAAATGTTTCCATGGTGTGTATTGTTGTTCATTTTCATCAAATAAACAAAATAAAACCCAGGATTAATCTTGAAAGACAAGAAATGAGCATAAAAGTTGCTTCAGCGAAAGTGTTAATGTTACTAAAAGAGTCCAAATTTCTAAAAATATTGCGAAAAACAACAATCTTCTGTTTTAGAGTGAATGTTTGAGGTGTTTAGAAGGCATTTATTTTATTTTTAGAAAATTTAATTTTTCACATTTTTCCATGAAAAGTGCCAATACCACCCCTTTGGGTTCTAGGTGAAAATCTCACTCGACACAAATCAAACAAAAATGTTTCCATGGTGTGTATTGTTGTTCATTTTCATCAAATAAACAAAATAAAACCCAGAATAAATCTTGAAGGACAAGAAATGAGCATAAAAGTTGCTTCAGAGAAAGTGTTAATGTTACTAAAAGAGCCCAAATTTCTAAAAATATTGCGAAAAACAACAATCTTCTGTTTTAGAGTGAATGTTTGATGTGTTTAGAAGGCATTTATTTCATTTTTAGAAAATTTAATTTTTCACATTTTTCCATGAAAAGTGCCAATACCCCCCCCCCTTTGGGTTCTAGGTGAAAATCACAATTGACACAAATCAAACAAAAATGTATCCAAGGTGTGTATTGTTGTTCATTTTCATCAAATAAACAAAATAATACCCAGAATTAATCCTGAAAGACAAGAAATGAGCATAAAAGTTGCTTCAGCGCAAGTGTTAATGTTACTAAAAGAGCCCAAATTTCTAAAAATATTGCGAAAAACAACAATCTTCTGTTTTAGAGTGTATGTTTGAGGTGTTTAGAAGGCATTTATTTCATTTTTAGAAAATTTAATTTTTCACATTTTTCCATGAAAAGTGCCAATACCCCCCCTTTGGGTTCTAGGTGAAAATCTCACTCGACACAAATCAAACAAAAATGTATCCAAGGTGTGTATTGTTGTTCATTTTCATCAAATAAACAAAATAAAACCCAGAATGAATCCTGAAAGACAATAAAAGATCATAAAAGATGCTTCAGCCCAAGTGTTAATGTTACTAAAAGAGCCCAAATTTCTAAAAATATTGCGAAAAACAACAATCTTCTGTTTTAGAGTGAATGTTTGAGGTGTTTAGAAGGCATTTATTTCATTTTTAGATAATTTAATTTTTCACATTTTTCCATGAAAAGTGCCAATACCCCCCCTTTGGGTTCTAGGTGAAAATCTCACTTGACCCAAATCAAACAAAAATGTTTCCATGGTGTGTATTGTTGTTCATTTTCATCAAATAAACAAAATAAAACCCAGAATGTATCCTTAAAGACAATAAATGATCATAAAAGATGCTTCAGGCCAGGTGTTAATGTTACTAAAAGAGCCCAAATTTCTAAAAATATTGCGAAAAACAACAATCTTCTGTTTTAGAGTGAATGTTTGAGGTGTTTAGAAGGCATTTATTTCATATTTAGAAAATTTAATTTTTCACATTTTTCCATGAAAAGTGCCAATACCCCCCACTTTGGGTTCTAGGTGAAAATCTTACTCGACACAAATCAAACAAAAATGTTTCCATGGTGTGTATTGTTGTTCATTTTCATCAAATAAACAAAATAAAACCCAGAATTAATCTTGAAAGACAAGAAATGAGCATAAAAGTTCCTTCAGCGAAAGTGTTAATGTTACTAAAAGAGCCCAAATTTCTAAAAATATTGCGAAAAACAACAATCTTCTGTTATAGAGTGAATGTTTGAGGTGTTTAGAAGGCATTTATTTCATTTTTAGAAAATTTAATTTTTCACATTTTTCCATGAAAAGTGCCAATACCCCCCCCTTTGGGTTCTAGGTGAAAATCTCACTTAACACAAATCAAACAAAAATGTTTCCATGGTGTGTATTGTTGTTCATTTTCATCAAATAAACAAAATAAAACCCAGAATTAATCCTGAAAGACATGAAATGAGCATAAAAGATGCTTCAGCGCAAGTGTTAATTTTACTAAAAGAGCCCAAATTTCCGAAAATATTGCAAAAAACAACAATCTTCTGTTTTAGAGTGAATGTTTGAGGTGTTTAGAAGGCATTTATTTCATTTTTAGAAAATTTAATTTTTTACATTTTTCCATGAAAAGTGCCAATAGAGTGAAAGTTTGAGGTGTTTAGAAGGCATTTATTTCATTTTTAGAAAATTGCCCCCCCTTTGGGTTCTAGGTGAAAATCTCACTCGACACAAATCAAACAAAAATGTATCCAAGGTGTGTATTGTTGTTCATTTTCATCAAATAAACAAAATAAAACCCAGAATGAATCCTGAAAGACAATAAAAGATCAAAAAAGATGCTTCAGCCCAAGTGTTAATGTTACTAAAAGAGCCCAAATTTCTAAAAATATTGCGAAAAACAACAATCTTCTGTTTTACAGTGAATGTTTGAGGTGTTAAAAGGCATTTATTTCATTTTTAGAAAATTTAATTTTTTACATTTTTCCATGAAAAGTGCCAATACCCCCCCCTTTGGGTTCTAGGTGAAAATCTCACACGTTACAAATCATACAAAAATGTATCCAAGGTGTGTATTGTTGTTCATTTTCATCAAATAAACAAAATAAAACCCAGAATGAATCCTTAAAGACAATTAAAGATCATAAAAGATGCTTCAGCCCAGGTGTTAATTTTACTAAAAGAGCCCAAATTTCTAAAAATATTGCGAAAAACAACAATCTTCAGTTTTAGAGTGAATGTTTGAGGTGTTTAGAAGGCATTTATTTCATTTTTAGAAAATTTAATTTTTTACATTTTTCCATGAAAAGTGCCAATACCCCCCCCTTTGGGTTCTAGGTGAAAATCTCACTCGACACAAATCAAACAAAAATGTTTCCATGGTGTGTATTGATGTTCATTTTCATCAAATAAACAAAATAAAACCCAGAATTAATCTTGAAGGACAAGAAATGAGCATAAAAGTTGCTTCAGAGAAAGTGTTAATGTTACTAAAAGAGCCCAAATTTCTAAAAATATTGCGAAAAACAACAATCTTCTGTTTTAGAGTGTATGTTTGAGGTGTTTAGAAGGCATTTATTTCATTTTTAGAAAATTTAATTTTTCACATTTTTCCATGAAAAGTGCCAATACCCCCCCTTTGGGTTCTAGGTGAAAATCTCACTTGACCCAAATTAAACAAAAATGTTTCCATGGTGTGTATTGTTGTTCATTTTCATCAAATAAACATAATAAAACCCAGAATTAATCTTGAAGGACAAGAAATGAGCATAAAAGATGCTTCAGCCCAAGTGTTAATGTTACTAAAAGAGCCCAAATTTCTAAAAATATTGCGAAAAACAACAATCTTCAGTTTTAGAGTGAATGTTTGAGGTGTTTAGAAGGCATTTATTTCATTTTTAGAAAATTTAATTTTTTACATTTTTCCATGAAAAGTGCCAATACCCCCCCCCTTTGGGTTCTAGGTAAAAATCTCACTCGTTACAAATCAAACAAAAATGTATCCAAGGTGTGTATTGTTGTTCATTTTCATCAAATAAACAAAATAAAACCCAGAATGAATCATTGAAGACAAGAAATGAGCATAAAAGATGCCTCAGCGCAAGTGTTAATGTTAGTAAAAGAGCCCAAAGTTCCAAAAATATTGCGAAAAATATCAATCTTCCATAATAGAGTGAATGTTTGAGGTGTATAGAAGGCATTTATTTCATTTTTAGAAATTTTAATTTTTACATTTTTCCATGAAAAGTGCCAATACCCCCCCTTTGGGTTCTAGGTGAAAATCTCACTCGACACAAATCAAACAAAAATGTTTCCATGGTGTGTATTGTTGTTCATTTTCATCAAATAAACAAAATAAAACCCAGAATTAATCCTGAAAGACATGAAATGAGCATAAAAGATGCTTCAGCGCATTGTTAATTTTACTAAAAGAGCCCAAATTTCTAAAAATATTGCGAAAAAACAACAATCTTCTGTTTTAGAGTGAATGTTTGAGGTGTTTAGAAGGCATTTATTTCATTTTTAGAAAATTTAATTTTTACATTTATCCATGAAAAGTGCCAATACCCCCCTTTGGGTTCTAGGTGAAAATCTCACTCGACACAAATCAAACAAAAATTTTTCCATGGTGTGTTTTTTTGTTTATTTTCATCAAATAAACAAAATAAAACCCAGAATTAATCTTGAAAGACAAGAAATGAGCATAAAAGTTGCTTCAGCGAAAGTGTTAATGTTACTAAAAGAGTCCAAATTTCTAAAAATATTGCGAAAAACAACAATCTTCTGTTTTAGAGTGAATGTTTGCGGTGTTTAGAAGGCATTTATTTCATTTTTAGAAAATTTAATTTTTCACATTTTTCCATGAAAAGTGCCAATACCCCCCCCTTTGGGTTCTAGGTGAAAATCTCGCTTGACGCAAATCAAACAAAAATGTTTCCATGGTGTGTATTGTTGTTCATTTTCATCAAATAAACAAAATAAAACCCAGAATGAATCCTGAAAGACAATAAAAGATCATAAAAGATGCTTCAGCCCAAGTGTTAATGTTACTAAGAGAACCCAAATTTCTAAAAATATTGCGAAAAACAACAATCTTGTGTTTTAGAGTGAATGTTTGAGGTGTTTAGAAGGCATTTATTTCATTTTTAGAAAATTTAATTTTTCACATTTTTCCATGAAAAGTGCCAATACCCCCCCTTTGGGTTCTAGGTGAAAATCTCACTTGACACAAATCAAACAAAAATGTTTCCATGGTGTGTATTGATGTTCATTTTCATCAAATAAACAAAATAAAACCCAGAATTAATCCTGAAAGACATGAAATGAGCATAAAAGATGCTTCAGCGCAAGTGTTAATTTTACTAAAAGAGCCCAAATTTCTGAAAATATTGCGAAAAACAACAATCTTCTGTTTTAGAGTGAATGTTTGAGGTGTTTAGAAGGCATTTATTTCATTTTTAGAAAATTTAATTTTTTACATTTTTCCATGAAAAGTGCCAATAGAGTGAAAGTTTGAGGTGTTTAGAAGGCATTTATTTCATTTTTAGAAAATTGCCCCCCCTTTGGGTTCTAGGTGAAAATCTCACTCGACACAAATCAAACAAAAATGTTTCCATGGTGTGTATTGTTGTTCATTTTCATCAAATAAACAAAATAAAACCCAGAATTAATCTTGAAGGACAAGAAATGAGCATAAAAGTTGCTTCAGAGAAAGTGTAAATGTTACTAAAAGAGCCCAAATTTCTAAAAATATTGCGAAAAACAACAATCTTCTGTTTTAGAGTGAATGTTTGAGGTGTTTAGAAGGCATTTATTTCATTTTTAGAAAATTTAATTTTTCACATTTTTCCATGAAAAGTGCCAATACCCCCCCTTTGGGTTCTAGGTGAAAATACCACTCGACACAAATCAAACAAAAATGTATCCAAGGTGTGTATTGTTGTTCATTTTCATCAAATAAACAAAATAAAACCCAGAATGTATCCTTAAAGACAATAAATGATCATAAAAGATGCTTCAGGCCAGGTGTTAATGTTACTAAAAGAGCCCAAATTTCTACAAATATTGCGAAAAACAACAATCTTCTGTTTTAGAGTGAATGTTTGAGGTGTTTAGAAGGCATTTATTTCATATTTAGAAAATTTAATTTTTCACATTTTTCCATGAAAAGTGCCAATACCCCCCACTTTGGGTTCTAGGTGAAAATCTTACTCGACACAAATCAAACAAAAATGTTTCCATGGTGTGTATTGTTGTTCATTTTCATCAAATAAACAAAATAAAACCCAGAATTAATCTTGAAAGACAAGAAATGAGCATAAAAGTTCCTTCAGCGAAAGTGTTAATGTTACTAAAAGAGCCCAAATTTCTAAAAATATTGCGAAAAACAACAATCTTCTGTTATAGAGTGAATGTTTGAGGTGTTTAGAAGGCATTTATTTCATTTTTAGAAAATTTAATTTTTCACATTTTTCCATGAAAAGTGCCAATACCCCCCCCTTTGGGTTCTAGGTGAAAATCTCACTTAACACAAATCAAACAAAAATGTTTCCATGGTGTGTATTGTTGTTCATTTTCATCAAATAAACAAAATAAAACCCAGAATTAATCCTGAAAGACATGAAATGAGCATAAAAGATGCTTCAGCGCAAGTGTTAATTTTACTAAAAGAGCCCAAATTTCTGAAAATATTGCAAAAAACAACAATCTTCTGTTTTAGAGTGAATGTTTGAGGTGTTTAGAAGGCATTTATTTCATTTTTAGAAAATTTAATTTTTTACATTTTTCCATGAAAAGTGCCAATAGAGTGAAAGTTTGAGGTGTTTAGAAGGCATTTATTTCATTTTTAGAAAATTGCCCCCCCTTTGGGTTCTAGGTGAAAATCTCACTCGACACAAATCAAACAAAAATGTTTCCATGGTGTGTATTGTTGTTCATTTTCATCAAATAAACAAAATAAAACCCAGAATTAATCTTGAAGGACAAGAAATGAGCATAAAAGTTGCTTCAGAGAAAGTGTAAATGTTACTAAAAGAGCCCAAATTTCTAAAAATATTGCGAAAAACAACAATCTTCTGTTTTAGAGTGAATGTTTGAGGTGTTTAGAAGGCATTTATTTCATTTTTAGAAAATTTAATTTTTCACATTTTTCCATGAAAAGTGCCAATACCCCCCCTTTGGGTTCTAGGTGAAAATTCCACTCGACACAAATCAAACAAAAATGTATCCAAGGTGTGTATTGTTGTTCATTTTCATCAAATAAACAAAATAAAACCCAGAATGTATCCTGAAAGAAAATAAATGATAATAAAAGATGCTTCAGGCCAGGTGTTAATGTTACTAAAAGAGCCCAAATTTCTAAAAATATTGCGAAAAACAACAATCTTCTGTTTTAGAGTGAATGTTTGAGGTGTTTAGAAGGCATTTATTTCATTTTTGAAAGTTTAATTTTTCACATTTTTCCATGAAAAGTGCCAATACCCCCCACTTTGGGTTCTAGGTGAAAATCTTACTCGACACAAATCAAACAAAAATGTTTCCATGGTGTGTATTGTTGTTCATTTTCATCAAATAAACAAAATAAAACCCAGAATTAATCTTGAAAGACAAGAAATGAGCATAAGAGTTGCTTCAGCGAAAGTGTTAATGTTACTAAAAGAGCCCAAATTTCTAAAAATATTGCGAAAAACAACAATCTTCTGTTTTAGAGTGAATGTTTGAGGTGTTTAGAAGGCATTTATTTCATTTTTGAAAATTTAATTTTTCACATTTTTCCATGAAAAGTGCCAATACCCCCCACTTTGGGTTCTAGGTGAAAATTTCACTCGACACAAATCAAACAAAAATGTTTCCATGGTGTGTATTGTTGTTTATTTTCATCAAATAAACAAAATAAAACACAGAATTAATCCTGAAAGACAAGAAATGAGCATAAAAGATGCTTCAGGGCAAGTGTTAATGTTACTAAAAGAGCCCAAATTTCTAAAATATTGCGAAAAACAACAATCTTCTGTTTTAGAGTGAATGTTTGAGGTGTTTAGAAGGCATTTCATTCATTTTTAGAAAATTTAATTTTTCACATTTTTCCATGAAAAGTGCCAATACCCCCCCTTTGGGTTCTAGGTGAAAATTTCACTTGACACAAATCAAACAAAAATGTTTCCATGGTGTGTATTGTTGTTCATTTTCATCAAATAAACAAAATAAAACCCAGAATTAATCCTGAAAGACATGAAATAGGCATAAAAGATGCTTCAGCGCAAGTGTTAATTTTACTAAAAGAGCCCAAATTTCTGAAAATATTGCGAAAAAAAACAATCTTCTGTTTTAGAGTGAATGTTTGAGGTGTTTAGAAGGCATTTATTTCATTTTTAGAAAATTTAATTTTTTACATTTTTCCATGAAAAGTGCCAATAGAGTGAATGTTTGAGGTGTTTAGAAGGCATTTATTTCATTTTTAGAAAATTGCCCCCCCTTTGGGTTCTAGGTGAAAATTTCACTTGACACAAATCAAACAAAAATGTTTCCATGGTGTGTATTGTTGTTCATTTTCATCAAATAAACAAAATAAAACCCAGAATTAATCTTGAAGGACAAGAAATGAGCATAAAAGTTGCTTCAGAGAAAGTGTTAATGTTACTAAAAGAGCCCAAATTTCTAAAAATATTGCGAAAAACAACAATCTTCTGTTGTAGAGTGAATGTTTGAGGTGTATAGAAGGCATTTATTTAATTTTTAGAAAATTTAATTTTTCACTTTTTTCCATGAAAAGTGCCAATACCCCCCACTTTAGGTTCTAGGTGAAAATCTCACTCGACACAAATCAAACAAAAATGTTTCCATGGTGTGTATTGTTGTTCATTTTCATCAAATAAACAAAATAAAACCCAGAATTAATCTTGAAAGACAAGAAATGAGCATAAAAGTTGCTTCAGCGAAAGTGTTAATGTTACTAAAAGAGTCCAAATTTCTAAAAATATTGCGAAAAACAACAATCTTCTGTTTTAGAGTGAATGTTTGATGTGTTTAGAAGGCATTTATTTCATTTTTAGAAAATTTAATTTTTCACATTTTTCCATGAAAAGTGCCAATACCCTTTGGGTTCTAGGTGAAAATCTCACTCGACACAAATCAATCAAAAATGTTTCCATGGTGTGTATTGTTGTTCATTTTCATCAAATAAACAAATAAAACCCAGAATTAATCCTGAAAGACAAGAAATGAGCATAAAAGATGATTCAGCGCAAGTGTTAATTTTACTAAAAGAGCCCAAATTTCTGAAAATATTGCGAAACACAACAATCTTCTGTTTTAGAGTGAATGTTTGAGGTGTTTAGAAGGCATTTATTTCATTTATAGAAAATTTAATTTTTTACATTTTTCCATGAAAAGTGCCAATAGAGTGAATGTTTGAGGTGTTTAGAAGGCATTTATTTCATTTTTAGAAAATTGCCCCCCCTTTGGGTTCTAGGTGAAAATCTCACTCGACACAAATCAAACAAAAATGTTTCCATGGTGTGTATTGTTGTTCATTTTCATCAAATAAACAAAATGAAACCCAGAATTAATCTTAAAGGACAAGAAATGAGCATATAAGTTGCTTCAGAGAAAGTGTTAATGTTACTAAAAGAGCCCAAATTTCTAAAAATATTGCGAAAAACAACAATCTTCTGTTTTAGAGTGAATGTTTCAGGTGTTTAAAAGGCATTTATTTCATTTTTAGAAAATTTATTTTTTCACATTTTTCCATGAAAAGTGCCAATACCCCCCCCTTTGGGTTCTAGGTGAAAATACCACTCGACACAAATCAAACAAAAATGTATCCAAGGTGTGTATTGTTGTTCATTTTCATCAAATAAACAAAATAAAACCCAGAATTAATCCTGAAAGACAAGAAATGAGCATAGAAGATGCTTCAGCGCAAGTGTTAATGTTATTAAAAGAGCCCAAATTTCTAAAAATATTGCGAAAAACAACAATCTTCTGTTTTAGAGTGAATGTTTGAGGTGTTTAGAAGGCATTTATTTCATTTTTAGAAAATTTAATTTTTCACAGTTTTCCATGAAAAGTGCCAATACCCCCCTTTGGGTTCTAGGTGAAAATCTCACTGAACACAAATCAAACAAAAATGTTTGCATGGTGTGTATTGTTGTTCATTTTCAACAAATATACAAAATAAAACCCAGAATTAATCCTGAAAGACATGAAATGAGCATAAAAGATTCTTCAGCGAAAGTGTTAATTTTACTAAAAGAGCCCAAATTTCTAAAAATATTGCGAAAAACAACAATCTTCTGTTTTAGATTGAATGTTTGAGGTGTTTAGAAGGCATTTATTTCATTTTTAGAAAATTTAATTTTTTACATTTTTCCATGAAAAGTGCCAATACCCCCCCCTTTGGGTTCTAGGTGAAAATCTCACTCGACACAAAAAAAACAAAAATGTTTCCATGGTGTGTATTGTTGTTCATTTTCATCAAATAAACAAAATAAAACCCAGAATTAATCTTGAAGGACAAGAAATGAGCATAAAAGTTGCTTCAGAGAAAGTGTTAATGTTATTAAAAGAGCCCAAACTTCTAAAAATATTGCGAAAAACAACAATCTTCTGTTTTAGAGTGAATGTTTGAGGTGTTTAGAAGGCATTTATTTCATTTTTAGAAAATTTAATTTTTCACATTTTTCCATGAAAAGTGCCAATACCCCCCCCCTTTGGGTTCTAGGTGAAAATCTCACTCGACACAAATCAAACAAAAATGTATCCAAGGTGTGTATTGTTGTTCATTTTCATCAAATAAACAAAATAAAACCCAGAATATGTCCTGAAAGACAATAAATGATCATAAAAGATGCTTCAGCCCATGTGTTATGTTACTAAAAGAGCCCAAATTTCTAAAAATATTGCGAAAAACAACAATCTTCTGTTTTAGAGTGAATGTTTGAGGTGTTTAGAAGGCATTTATTTCATTTTTAGAAAATTTAATTTTTCACATTTTTCCATGAAAAGTTCCAATACCCCCCCCTTTGGGTTCTAGGTGAAAATCTCATTCGACACAAATCAAACAAAAATGTATCCAAGGTGTGTATTGTTGTTCATTTTCATCAAATAAACAAAATAAAACCCAGAATGAATCCGGAAAGACAATAAAAGATCATAAAAGATGCTTCAGCCCAGGTGTTAATGTTACTAAAAGAGCCCAAATTTCTAAAAATATTGCGAAAAACAACAATCTTCTGTTTTAGAGTTAATGTTTGAGGTGTTTAGAAGGCATTTATTTCATTTTTAGAAAATTTAATTTTTCACATTTTTCCATGAAAAGTGCCAATACCCCCCCTTTGGGTTCAAGGTGAAAATCTCACTCGACACAAATCAAACAAAAATGTTTCCATGGTGTGTATTGTTGTTCATTTTCATCAAATAAACAAAATAAAACCCAGAATAAATCATTAAAGACAAGAAATGAGCATAAAAGATGCCTCAGCGCAAGTGTTAATGTTAGTAAAGGGGCCCAAAGTTCCAAAAATATTGCGAAAAATATCAATCTTCCATAATAGAGTGAATGTTTGAGGTGTATAGAAGGCATTTATTTCATTTTTAGAAAGTTTAATTTTTCACATTTTTCCATGAAAAGTGCCAATACCCCCCCTTTGGGTTCTAGGTGAAAATCTCACTCGACACATCTCAAACGAAAATGTTTCCATGGTGTGTATTGTTGTTCATTTTCATCAAATAAACAAAATAAAACCAAGAATGTGTCCTGAAAGACAATAAATGATCATAAAAGATGCTTCAGCGAAAGTGTTAATGTTACTAAAAGAGTCCAAATTTCTAAAAATATTGCGAAAAACAACAATCTTCTGTTTTAGAGTGAATGTTTGAGGTGTTTAGAAGGCATTTATTTCATTTTTAGAAAATTTAATTTTTCACAATTTTCCATGAAAAGTGCCAATGAAAAGTGCCCCCCCTTTGGGTTCTAGGTGAAAATCTCACTCGACACAAATCAAACAAAAATGTTTCCATGGTGTGTATTGTTGTTCATTTTCATCAAATAAACAAAATAAAACCCAGGATTAATCTTGAAAGACAAGAAATGAGCATAAAAGTTGCTTCAGCGAAAGTGTTAATGTTACTAAAAGAGTCCAAATTTCTAAAAATATTGCGAAAAACAACAATCTTCTGTTTTAGAGTGAATGTTTGAGGTGTTTAGAAGGCATTTATTTTATTTTTAGAAAATTTAATTTTTCACATTTTTCCATGAAAAGTGCCAATACCCCCCCCTTTGGGTTCTAGGTGAAAATCTCACTCGACACAAATCAAACAAAAATGTTTCCATGGTGTGTATTGTTGTTCATTTTCATCAAATAAACAAAATAAAACCCAGAATAAATCTTGAAGGACAAGAAATGAGCATAAAAGTTGCTTCAGAGAAAGTGTTAATGTTACTAAAAGAGCCCAAATTTCTAAAAATATTGCGAAAAACAACAATCTTCTGTTTTAGAGTGAATGTTTGATGTGTTTAGAAGGCATTTATTTCATTTTTAGAAAATTTAATTTTTCACATTTTTCCATGAAAAGTGCCAATACCCCCCCCCTTTGGGTTCTAGGTGAAAATCTCAATTGACACAAATCAAACAAAAATGTTTCCATGGTGTGTATTGTTGTTCATTTTCATCAAATAA
The DNA here is from genome assembly GCF_022747635.1 of Hetaerina americana. Classification (NCBI taxonomy): domain Eukaryota; kingdom Metazoa; phylum Arthropoda; class Insecta; order Odonata; family Calopterygidae; genus Hetaerina; species Hetaerina americana. Next base: position 70,711 of record NW_027287120.1, read on the forward strand.
ACAAAATAAAACCCAGAATAAATCTTGAAGGACAAGAAATGAGCATAAAAGTTGCTTCAGAGAAAGTGTTAATGTTACTAAAAGAGCCCAAATTTCTAAAAATATTGCGAAAAACAACAATCTTCTGTTTTAGAGTGAATTTTTGAGGTGTTTAGAAGGCATTTATTTCATTTTTAGAAAATTTAATTTTTCACATTTTTCCATGAAAAGTGCCAATACCCCCCCTTTGGGTTCTAGGTGAAAATCTCACTCGACACAAATCAAACAAAAATGTTTCCATGGTGTGTATTGTTGTTCATTTTCATCAAATAAACAAAATAAAACCCAGAATTAATCTTGAAAGACAAGAAATGAGCATAAAAGTTGCTTCAGCGAAAGTGTTAATGTTAGTAAAGGAGCCCAAAGTTCCAAAAATATTGCGAAAAATATCAATCCTCCATAATAGAGTGAATGTTTGAGGTGTATAGAAGGCATTTATTTCATTTTTAGAAATTTTAATTTTTCACATTTTTCCATGAAAAGTGCCAATACCCCCCCTTTGGGTTCTAGGTGAAAATCTCACTCGACACATCTCAAACAAAAATGTTTCCATGGTGTGTATTGTTGTTCATTTTCATCAAATAAACAAAATAAAACCAAGAATGTGTCCTGAAAGACAATAAATGATCATAAAAGATACTTCAGCCCAGGTGTTAATGTTACTAAAAGAGCCCAAATTTCTAAAAATATTGCGAAAAACAACAATCTTCTGTTTTAGAGTGAATTTTTGAGGTGTTTAGAAGGCATTTATTTCATTTTTAGAAAATTTAATTTTTCACATTTTTCCATGAAAAGTGCCAATACCCCCCCTTTGGGTTCTAGGTGAAAATCTCACTCGACACAAATCAAACAAAAATGTTTCCATGGTGTGTATTGTTGTTCATTTTCATCAAATAAACAAAATAAAACCCAGAATTAATCTTGAAAGACAAGAAATGAGCATAAAAGTTGCTTCAGCGAAAGTGTTAATGTTACTAAAAGAGTCCCAATTTCTAAAAATATTGCGAAAAACAACAATCTTCTGTTTTAGAGTGAATGTTTGAGGTGTTTAGAAGGCATTTATTTCATTTTTAGAAAATTTAATTTTTCACAATTTTCCATGAAAAGTGCCAATAACCCCCCCCCCCTTTGGGTTCTAGGTGAAAATCTCTCTCGACACAAATCAAACAAAAATGTTTCCATGGTGTGTATTGTTGTTCATTTTCATCAAATAAACAAAATAAAACCCTGGATTAATCTTGAAAGACAAGAAATGAGCATAAAAGTTGCTTCAGCGAAAGTGTTAATGTTACTAAAAGAGTCCAAATTTCTAAAAATATTGCGAAAAACAACAATCTTCTGTTTTAGAGTGAATGTTTGAGGTGTTTAGAAGGCATTTATTTTATTTTTAGAAAATTTAATTTTTCACATTTTTCCATGAAAAGTGCCAATACCCCCCCTTTGGGTTCTAGGTGAAAATCTCACTCGACACAAATCAAACAAAAATGTTTCCATGGTGTGTATTGTTGTTCATTTTCATCAAATAAACAAAATAAAACCCAGAATAAATCTTGAAGGACAAGAAATGAGCATAAAAGTTTCTTCAGAGAAAGTGTTAATGTTACTAAAAGAGCCCAAATTTCTAAAAATATTGCGAAAAACAACAATCTTCTGTTTTAGAGTGAATGTTTGATGTGTTTAGAAGGCATTTATTTCATTTTTAAAAAATTTAATTTTTCACATTTTTCCATGAAAAGTGCCAATACCCCCCCCTTTGGGTTCTAGGTGAAAATCTCACTTGACACAAATCAAACAAAAATGTATCCAAGGTGTGTATTGTTGTTCATTTTCATCAAATAAACAAAATAATACCCAGAATTAATCCTGAAAGACAAGAAATGAGCATAAAAGTTGCTTCAGCGCAAGTGTTAATGTTACTAAAAGAGCCCAAATTTCTAAAAATATTGCGAAAAACAACAATCTTCTGTTTTAGAGTGTATGTTTGAGGTGTTTAGAAGGCATTTATTTCATTTTTAGAAAATTTAATTTTTCACATTTTTCCATGAAAAGTGCCAATACCCCCCCTTTGGGTTCTAGGTGAAAATCTCACTCGACACAAATCATACAAAAATGTATCCAAGGTGTGTATTGTTGTTCATTTTCATCAAATAAACAAAATAAAACCCAGAATGAATCCTGAAAGACAATTAAAGATCATAAAAGATGCTTCAGCCCAAGTGTTAATGTTACTAAAAGAGCCCAAATTTCTAAAGATATTACGAAATACAACAATCTTCTGTTTTAGAGTGAATGTTTGAGGTGTTTAGAAGGCATTTATTTCATTTTTAGATAATTTAATTTTTCACATTTTTCCATGAAAAGTGCCAATACCCCCCCTTTGGGCTCTAGGTGAAAATCTCACTCGTTACAAATCAAACAAAAATGTATCCAAGGTGTGTATTGTTGTTCATTTTCATCAAATAAACAAAATAAAACCCAGAATGAATCCTGAAAGACAATAAAAGATCATAAAAGATGCTTCAGCCCAGGTGTTAATTTTACTAAAAGAGCCCAAATTTCTAAAAATATTGCGAAAAACAACAATCTTCAGTTTTAGAGTGAATGTTTGAGGTGTTTAGAAGGCATTTATTTCATATTTAGAAAATTTAATTTTTTAAATTTTTTCAGGAAAAGTGCCAATACCCCCCCCTTTGGGTTCTAGGTGAAAATCTCACTCGACACAAATCAAACAAAAATGTTTCCATGGTGTGTATTGTTGTTCATTTTCATCAAATAAACAAAATAAAACCCAGAATAAATCTTGAAGGACAAGAAATGAGCATAAAAGATGCTTCAGCCCAAGTGTTAATGTTACTAAAAGAGCCCAAATTTCTAAAAATATTGCGAAAAACAACAATCTTCTGTTTTAGAGTGAATGTTTGAGGTGTTTAGAAGGCATTTATTTCATTTTTAGAAAATTTAATTTTTCACATTTTTCCATGAAAAGTGCCAATACCCCCCCTTTGGGTTCTAGGTGAAAATCTCACTCGACACAAATCAAGCAAAAATGTATCCAAGGTGTGTATTGTTGTTCATTTTCATCAAATAAACAAAATAAAACCCAGAATGAATCCTGAAAGACAATAAAAGATCATAAAAGATGCTTCAGCCTAGGTGTTAATTTTACTAAAAGAGCCCAAATTTCTAAAAATATTGCGAAAAACAACAATCTTCAGTTTTAGAGTGAATGTTTGAGGTGTTTAGAAGGCATTTATTTCATTTTTAGAAAATTTAATTTTTTACATTTTTCCATGAAAAGTGCCAATACCCCCCCCTTTGGGTTCTAGGTGAAAATCTCACTCTACACAAATCAAACAAAAATGTTTCCATGGTGTGTATTGATGTTCATTTTCATCAAATAAACAAAATAAAACCCAGAATTAATCTTGAAGGACAAGAAATGAGCATAAAAGTTGCTTCAGAGAAAGTGTTAATGTAACTAAAAGAGCCCAAATTTCTAAAAATATTGCGAAAAACAACAATCCTCTGTTTTAGAGTGAATGTTTGATGTGTTTAGAAGGCATTTATTTCTTTTTTAGAAAATTAATTTTTTTACATTTTTCCATGAAAAGTGCCAATACCCCCCTTTGGGTTCTAGGTGAAAATCTCACTTGACACAAATCAAACAAAAATGTATCCAAGGTGTGTATTGTTGTTCATTTTCATCAAATAAACAAAATAATACCCAGAATTAATCCTGAAAGACAAGAAATGAGCATAAAAGTTGCTTCAGCGCAAGTGTTAATGTTACTAAAAGAGCCCAAATTTCTAAAAATATTGCGAAAAACAACAATCTTCTGTTTAAGAGTGTATGTTTGAGGTGTTTAGAAGGCATTTATTTCATTTTTAGAAAATTTAATTTTTCACATTTTTCCATGAAAAGTGCCAATACCCCCCCTTTGGGTTCTAGGTGAAAATCTCACTCGACACAAATCAAACAAAAATGTATCCAAGGTGTGTATTGTTGTTCATTTTCATCAAATAAACAAAATAAAACCCAGAATGAATCCTGAAAGACAATAAAAGATCATAAAAGATGCTTCAGCCCAAGTGTTAATGTTACTAAAAGAGCCCAAATTTCTAAAGATATTGCGAAAAACAACAATCTTCTGTTTTAGAGTGAATGTTTGAGGTGTTTAGAAGTCATTTATTTCATTTTTAGATAATTTAATTTTTCACATTTTTCCATGAAAAGTGCCAATACCCCCCCTTTGGGCTCTAGGTGAAAATCTCACTTGACCCAAATCAAACAAAAATGTTTCCATGGTGTGTATTGTTGTAGATTTTCATCAAATAAACAAAATAAAACCCAGAATTAATCCTGAAAGACATGAAATGAGCATAAAAGATTCTTCAGCGCAAGTGTTAATTTTACTAAAAGAGCCCAAATGTCTAAAAATATTGCGAAAAACAACAATCTTCAGTTTTAGAGTGAATGTTTGATGTGTTTAGAAGGCATTTATTTCATTTTTAGAAAATTTAATTTTTCACATTTTTCCATGAAAAGTGCCAATACCCCCCCCTTTGGGTTCTAGGTGAAAATCTCACTCGACACAAATCAAACAAAAATGTTTCCATTGTGTGTATTGTTGTTCATTTTCATCAAATAAACAAAATTAAACCCAGAATTAATCTTGAAGGACAAGAAATGAGCATAAAAGTTGCTTCAGAGAAAGTGTTAATGTTACTAAAAGAGCCCAAATTTCTAAAAATATTGCGAAAAACAACAATCTTCTGTTTTAGAGTGAATGTTTGATGTGTTTAGAAGGCATTTATTTCATTTTTAGAAAATTTAATTTTTCACATTTTTCCATGAAAAGTGCCAATACCCCCCCCCCCTTTGGGTTCTAGGTGAAAATCTCATTTGAAACAAATCAAACAAAAATGTATCCAAGGTGTGTATTGTTGTTCATTTTCATCAAATAAACAAAATAATACCCAGAATTAATCCTGAAAGACAAGAAATGAGCATAAAAGTTGCTTCAGCGCAAGTGTTAATGTTACTAAAAGAGCCCAAATTTCTAAAAATATTGCGAAAAACAACAATCTTCTGTTTTAGAGTGTATGTTTGAGGTGTTTAGAAGGCATTTATTTCATTTTTAGAAAATTTAATTTTTCACATTTTTCCATGAAAAGTGCCAATACCCCCCTTTGGGTTCTAGGTGAAAATCTCACTCGACACAAATCAAACAAAAATGTATCCAAGGTGTGTATTGTTGTTCATTTTCATCAAATAAACAAAATAAAACCCAGAATGAATCCTTAAAGACAATTAAAGATCATAAAAGAAGCTTCAGCCTAGGTGTTAATTTTACTAAAAGAGCCCAAATTTCTAAAAATATTGCGAAAAACAACAATCTTCAGTTTTAGAGTGAATGTTTGAGGTGTTTAGAAGGCATTTATTTCATTTTTAGAAAATTTAATTTTTTACATTTTTCCATGAAAAGTGCCAATACCCCCCCCTTTGGGTTCTAGGTGAAAATCTCACTCTACACAAATCAAACAAAAATGTTTCCATGGTGTGTATTGATGTTCATTTTCATCAAATAAACAAAATAAAACCCAGAATTAATCTTGAAGGACAAGAAATGAGCATAAAAGTTGCTTCAGAGAAAGTGTTAATGTAACTAAAAGAGCCCAAATTTCTAAAAATATTGCGAAAAACAACAATCCTCTGTTTTAGAGTGAATGTTTGATGTGTTTAGAAGGCATTTATTTCTTTTTTAGAAAATTAATTTTTTTACATTTTTCCATGAAAAGTGCCAATACCCCCCCTTTGGGTTCTAGGTGAAAATCTCACTCGACACAAATCAAACAAAAATGTATCCAAGGTGTGTATTGTTGTTCATTTTCATCAAATAAACAAAATAAAACCCAGAATGAATCCTGAAAGACAATAAAAGATCATAAAAGATGCTTCAGCCCAAGTGTTAATGTTACTAAAAGAGCCCAAATTTCTAAAAATATTGCGAAAAACAACAATCTTCTGTTTAAGAGTGTATGTTTGAGGTGTTTAGAAGGCATTTATTTCATTTTTAGAAAATTTAATTTTTCACATTTTTCCATGAAAAGTGCCAATACCCCCCCTTTGGGTTCTAGGTGAAAATCTCACTCGACACAAATCAAACAAAAATGTATCCAAGGTGTGTATTGTTGTTCATTTCCATCAAATAAACAAAATAAAACCCAGAATGAATCCTGAAAGACAATAAAAGATCATAAAAGATGCTTCAGCCCAAGTGTTAATGTTACTAAAAGAGCCCAAATTTCTAAAGATATTGCGAAAAACAACAATCTTCTGTTTTAGAGTGAATGTTTGAGGTGTTTAGAAGTCATTTATTTCATTTTTAGATAATTTAATTTTTCACATTTTTCCATGAAAAGTGCCAATACCCCCCCTTTGGGCTCTAGGTGAAAATCTCACTTGACCCAAATCAAACAAAAATGTTTCCATGGTGTGTATTGTTGTAGATTTTCATCAAATAAACAAAATAAAACCCAGAATTAATCCTGAAAGACATGAAATGAGCATAAAAGATTCTTCAGCGCAAGTGTTAATTTTACTAAAAGAGCCCAAATGTCTAAAAATATTGCGAAAAACAACAATCTTCAGTTTTAGAGTGAATGTTTGAGGTGTCTAGAAGGCATTTATTTCATTTTTAGAAAATTTAATTTTTTACATTTTTCCATGAAAAGTGCCAATACCCCCCCTTTGGGTTCTAGGTGAAAATCTCACTCGTTACAAATCAAACAAAAATGTATCCAAGGTGTGTATTGTTGTTCATTTTCATCAAATAAACAAAATAAAACCCAGAATGAATCCTGAAAGACAATAAAAGATCATAAAAGATGCTTCAGCCCAGGTGTTAATTTTACTAAAAGAGCGCAAATTTCTAAAAATATTGCGAAAAACAACAATCTTCAGTTTTAGAGTGAATGTTTGAGGTGTTTAGAAGGCATTTATTTCATTTTTAGAAAATTTAATTTTTTAAATTTTTTCAGGAAAAGTGCCAATACCCCCCCCTTTGGGTTCTAGGTGAAAATCTCACTCGACACAAATCAAACAAAAATGTTTCCATGGTGTGTATTGTTGTTCATTTTCATCAAATAAACAAAATAAAACCCAGAATAAATCTTGAAGGACAAGAAATGAGCATAAAAGTTGCTTCAGAGAAAGTGTTAATGTTACTGAAAGATCCCAAATTTCTAAAAATATTGCGAAAAACAACAATCTTCTGTTTTAGAGTGAATGTTTGAGGTGTTTAGAAGGCATTTATTTCATTTTTAGAAAATTTAATTTTTCACATTTTTCCATGAAAAGTGCCAATACCCCCCCTTTGGGTTCTAGGTGAAAATCTCACTCGACACAAATCAAGCAAAAATGTATCCAAGGTGTGTATTGTTGTTCATTTTCATCAAATAAACAAAATAAAACCCAGAATTAATCCTGAAAGACAATAAAAGATCATAAAAGATGCTTCAGCCCAGGTGTTAATGTTACTAAAAGAGCCCAAATTTCTAAAAATATTGCGAAAAACAACAATCTTCTTTTTTAGAGTGAATGTTTGAGGTGTTTAGAAGACATTTATTTCATTTTTAGAAAATTTAATTTTTCACATTTTTCCATGAAAAGTGCCAATACCCCCCCTTTGGGTTCTAGGTGAAAATCTCACTCGACACAAATCAAACAAAAATGTTTCCATGGTGTGTATTTTTGTTCATTTTCATCAAATAAACAAAATAAAACACAGAATTAATCCTGAAAGACAAGAAATGAGCATAAAAGATGCTTCAGCGCAAGTGTTAATGTTACTAAAAGAGCCCAAATTTCTAAAAATATTGCGAAAAACAACAATCTTCTGTTTTAGAGTGAATGTTTGAGGTGTTTAGAAGGCATTTATTTCATTTTTAGAAAATTTAATTTTTCACATTTTTCCATGAACAGTGCCAATACCCCCCCCTTTGGGTACTAGGTGAAAATCTCACTCGACACAAATCAAACAAAAATGTTTCCAAGGTGTGTATTGTTGTTCATTTTCATCAAATAAACAAAATAAAACCCAGAATGAATCCTGAAAGACAATAAAAGATCATAAAAGATGCTTCAGCCCAAGTGTTAATGTTACTAAAAGAGCCCAAATTTCTAAAAATATTGCGAAAAACAACAATCTTCTGTTTTACAGTGAATGTTTGAGGTGTTTAGAAGGCATTTATATCATTTTTAGATAATTTAATTTTTCACATTTTTCCATGAAAAGTGCCAATACCCCCCCTTTGGGTTCTAGGTGAAAATCTCACTCGACACAAATCAAACAAAAATGTTTCCATGGTGTGTATTGATGTTCATTTTCATCAAATAAACAAAATAAAACCCAGAATAAATCTTGAAGGACAAGAAATGAGCATAAAAGTTGCTTCAGAGAAAGTGTTAATGTTACTAAAAGAGCCCAAATTTCTAAAAATATTGCGAAAAACAACAATCTTCTGTTTTAGAGTGAATGTTTGATGTGTTTAGAAGGCATTTATTTCATTTTTAGAAAATTTAATTTTTCACATTTTTCCATGAAAAGTGCCAATACCCCCCCCTTTGGGTTCTAGGTGAAAATCTCACTTGACACAAATCAAACAAAAATGTATCCAAGGTGTGTATTGTTGTTCATTTTCATCAAATAAACAAAATAATACCCAGAATTAATCCTGAAAGACAAGAAATGAGCATAAAAGTTGCTTCAGCGCATGTGTAAATGTTACTAAAAGAGCCCAAATTTCTAAAAATATTGCGAAAAACAACAATCTTCTGTTTTAGAGTGTATGTTTGAGGTGTTTAGAAGGCATTTATTTCATTTTTAGAAAATTTAATTTTTCACATTTTTCCATGAAAAGTGCCAATACCCCCCCTTTGGGTTCTAGGTGAAAATCTCACTCGACACAAATCAAACAAAAATGTATCCAAGGTGTGTATTGTTGTTCATTTTCATCAAATAAACAAAATAAAACCCAGAATGAATCCTGAAAGACAATAAAAGATCATAAAAGATGCTTCAGCCCAAGTGTTAATGTTACTAAAAGAGCCCAAATTTCTAAAAATATTGCGAAAAACAACAATCTTCTGTTTAAGAGTGTATGTTTGAGGTGTTTAGAAGGCATTTATTTCATTTTTAGAAAATTTAATTTTTCACATTTTTCCATGAAAAGTGCCAATACCCCCCCTTTGGGTTCTAGGTGAAAATCTCACTCGACACAAATCAAACAAAAATGTATCCAAGGTGTGTATTGTTGTTCATTTCCATCAAATAAACAAAATAAAACCCAGAATGAATCCTGAAAGACAATAAAAGATCATAAAAGATGCTTCAGCCCAAGTGTTAATGTTACTAAAAGAGCCCAAATTTCTAAAGATATTGCGAAAAACAACAATCTTCTGTTTTAGAGTGAATGTTTGAGGTGTTTAGAAGTCATTTATTTCATTTTTAGATAATTTAATTTTTCACATTTTTCCATGAAAAGTGCCAATACCCCCCCTTTGGGCTCTAGGTGAAAATCTCACTTGACCCAAATCAAACAAAAATGTTTCCATGGTGTGTATTGTTGTAGATTTTCATCAAATAAACAAAATAAAACCCAGAATTAATCCTGAAAGACATGAAATGAGCATAAAAGATTCTTCAGCGCAAGTGTTAATTTTACTAAAAGAGCCCAAATGTCTAAAAATATTGCGAAAAACAACAATCTTCAGTTTTAGAGTGAATGTTTGAGGTGTCTAGAAGGCATTTATTTCATTTTTAGAAAATTTAATTTTTTACATTTTTCCATGAAAAGTGCCAATACCCCCCCTTTGGGTTCTAGGTGAAAATCTCACTCGTTACAAATCAAACAAAAATGTATCCAAGGTGTGTATTGTTGTTCATTTTCATCAAATAAACAAAATAAAACCCAGAATGAATCCTGAAAGACAATAAAAGATCATAAAAGATGCTTCAGCCCAGGTGTTAATTTTACTAAAAGAGCGCAAATTTCTAAAAATATTGCGAAAAACAACAATCTTCAGTTTTAGAGTGAATGTTTGAGGTGTTTAGAAGGCATTTATTTCATTTTTAGAAAATTTAATTTTTTAAATTTTTTCAGGAAAAGTGCCAATACCCCCCCCTTTGGGTTCTAGGTGAAAATCTCACTCGACACAAATCAAACAAAAATGTTTCCATGGTGTGTATTGATGTTCATTTTCATCAAATAAACAAAATAAAACCCAGAATAAATCTTGAAGGACAAGAAATGAGCATAAAAGTTGCTTCAGAGAAAGTGTTAATGTTACTGAAAGATCCCAAATTTCTAAAAATATTGCGAAAAACAACAATCTTCTGTTTTAGAGTGAATGTTTGAGGTGTTTAGAAGGCATTTATTTCATTTTTAGAAAATTTAATTTTTCACATTTTTCCATGAAAAGTGCCAATACCCCCCCTTTGGGTTCTAGGTGAAAATCTCACTCGACACAAATCAAACAAAAATGTTTCCATGGTGTGTATTTTTGTTCATTTTCATCAAATAAACAAAATAAAACACAGAATTAATCCTGAAAGACAAGAAATGAGCATAAAAGATGCTTCAGCGCAAGTGTTAATGTTACTAAAAGAGCCCAAATTTCTAAAAATATTGCGAAAAACAACAATCTTCTGTTTTAGAGTGAATGTTTGAGGTGTTTAGAAGGCATTTATTTCATTTTTAGAAAATTTAATTTTTCACATTTTTCCATGAACAGTGCCAATACCCCCCCCTTTGGGTACTAGGTGAAAATCTCACTCGACACAAATCAAACAAAAATGTTTCCAAGGTGTGTATTGTTGTTCATTTTCATCAAATAAACAAAATAAAACCCAGAATGAATCCTGAAAGACAATAAAAGATCATAAAAGATGCTTCAGCCCAAGTGTTAATGTTACTAAAAGAGCCCAAATTTCTAAAAATATTGCGAAAAACAACAATCTTCTGTTTTACAGTGAATGTTTGAGGTGTTTAGAAGGCATTTATATCATTTTTAGATAATTTAATTTTTCACATTTTTCCATGAAAAGTGCCAATACCCCCCCTTTGGGTTCTAGGTGAAAATCTCACTCGACACAAATCAAACAAAAATGTTTCCATGGTGTGTATTGATGTTCATTTTCATCAAATAAACAAAATAAAACCCAGAATAAATCTTGAAGGACAAGAAATGAGCATAAAAGTTGCTTCAGAGAAAGTGTTAATGTTACTGAAAGATCCCAAATTTCTAAAAATATTGCGAAAAACAACAATCTTCTGTTTTAGAGTGAATGTTTGAGGTGTTTAGAAGGCATTTATTTCATTTTTAGAAAATTTAATTTTTCACATTTTTCCATGAAAAGTGCCAATACCCCCCCTTTGGGTTCTAGGTGAAAATCTCACTCGACACAAATCAAGCAAAAATGTATCCAAGGTGTGTATTGTTGTTCATTTTCATCAAATAAACAAAATAAAACCCAGAATTAATCCTGAAAGACAATAAAAGATCATAAAAGATGCTTCAGCCCAGGTGTTAATGTTACTAAAAGAGCCCAAATTTCTAAAAATATTGCGAAAAACAACAATCTTCTGTTTTAGAGTGAATGTTTGAGGTGTTTAGAAGGCATTTATTTCATTTTTAGAAAATTTAATTTTTCACATTTTTCCATGAACAGTGCCAATACCCCCCCCTTTGGGTACTAGGTGAAAATCTCACTCGACACAAATCAAACAAAAATGTTTCCAAGGTGTGTATTGTTGTTCATTTTCATCAAATAAACAAAATAAAACCCAGAATTAATCCTGAAAGACAATAAAAGATCATAAAAGATGCTTCAGCCCAGGTGTTAATGTTACTAAAAGAGCCCAAATTTCTAAAAATATTGCGAAAAACAACAATCTTCTGTTTTAGAGTGAATGTTTGAGGTGTTTAGAAGGCATTTATTTCATTTTTAGAAAATTTAATTTTTTAAATTTTTTCAGGAAAAGTGCCAATACCCCCCCCTTTGGGTTCTAGGTGAAAATCTCACTCGACACAAATCAAACAAAAATGTATCCAAGGTGTGTATTGTTGTTCATTTTCATCAAATAAACAAAATAATACCCAGAATTAATCCTGAAAGACAAGAAATGAGCATAAAAGTTGCTTCAGCGCATGTGTAAATGTTACTAAAAGAGCCCAAATTTCTAAAAATATTGCGAAAAACAACAATCTTCTGTTTTAGAGTGTATGTTTGAGGTGTTTAGAAGGCATTTATTTCATTTTTAGAAAATTTAATTTTTCACATTTTTCCATGAAAAGTGCCAATACCCCCCCTTTGGGTTCTAGGTGAAAATCTCACTCGACACAAATCAAACAAAAATGTATCCAAGGTGTGTATTGTTGTTCATTTTCATCAAATAAACAAAATAAAACCCAGAATGAATCCTGAAAGACAATAAAAGATCATAAAAGATGCTTCAGCCCAAGTGTTAATGTTACTAAAAGAGCCCAAATTTCTAAAAATATTGCGAAAAACAACAATCTTCTGTTTAAGAGTGTATGTTTGAGGTGTTTAGAAGGCATTTATTTCATTTTTAGAAAATTTAATTTTTCACATTTTTCCATGAAAAGTGCCAATACCCCCCCTTTGGGTTCTAGGTGAAAATCTCACTTGACACAAATCAAACAAAAATGTATCCAAGGTGTGTATTGTTGTTCATTTCCATCAAATAAACAAAATAAAACCCAGAATGAATCCTGAAAGACAATAAAAGATCATAAAAGATGCTTCAGCCCAAGTGTTAATGTTACTAAAAGAGCCCAAATTTCTAAAGATATTGCGAAAAACAACAATCTTCTGTTTTAGAGTGAATGTTTGAGGTGTTTAGAAGTCATTTATTTCATTTTTAGATAATTTAATTTTTCACATTTTTCCATGAAAAGTGCCAATACCCCCCCTTTGGGCTCTAGGTGAAAATCTCACTTGACCCAAATCAAACAAAAATGTTTCCATGGTGTGTATTGTTGTAGATTTTCATCAAATAAACAAAATAAAACCCAGAATTAATCCTGAAAGTCATGAAATGAGCATAAAAGATTCTTCAGCGCAAGTGTTAATTTTACTAAAAGAGCCCAAATGTCTAAAAATATTGCGAAAAACAACAATCTTCAGTTTTAGAGTGAATGTTTGAGGTGTCTAGAAGGCATTTATTTCATTTTTAGAAAATTTAATTTTTTACATTTTTCCATGAAAAGTGCCAATACCCCCCCCTTTGGGTTCTAGGTGAAAATCTCACTCGACACAAATCAAACAAAAATGTTTCCATTGTGTGTATTGTTGTTCATTTTCATCAAATAAACAAAATAAAACCCAGAATTAATCTTGAAGGACAAGAAATGAGCATAAAAGTTGCTTCAGAGAAAGTGTTAATGTTACTGAAAGATCCCAAATTTCTAAAAATATTGCGAAAAACAACAATCTTCTGTTTTAGAGTGAATGTTTGAGGTGTATGGAAGACATTTATTTCATTTTTAGAAATTTTAATTTTTCACATTTTTCCATGAAAAGTGCCAATACCCCCCCCTTTGGGTTCTAGGTGAAAATCTCACTCGACACAAATCAAACAAAAATGTATCCAAGGTGTGTATTGTTGTTCATTTTCATCAAATAAACAAAATAAAACCCAGAATGAATCCTGAAAGACAATAAAAGATCATAAAAGATGCTTCAGCCCAGGTGTTAATGTTACTAAAATAGCCCAAATTTCTAAAAATATTGCGAAAAACAACAATCTTCTGTTTTAGAGTGAATGTTTGAGGTGTTTAGAAGACATTTATTTCATTTTTAGAAAATTTAATTTTTCACATTTTTCAATGAAAAGTGCCAATACCCCCCCTTTGGGTTCTAGGTGAAAATCTCACTCGACACAAATCAAACAAAAATGTTTCCATGGTTTGTATTGTTGTTCATTTTCATCAAATAAACAAAATAAAACAGAATTAATCCTGAAAGACAAGAAATGAGCATAAAAGATGCTTCAGGGCAAGTGTTAATGTTACTAAAAGAGCCCAAATTTCTAAAAATATTGCGAAAAACAACAATCTTCTGTTTTAGAGTGAATGTTTGAGGTGTTTAGAAGGCATTTATTTCATTTTTAGAAAATTTAATTTTTCACATTTTTCCATGAAAAATGCCAATGCCCCCCCCCCTTTGGGTTCTAGGTGAAAATCTCACTCGTTACAAATCAAACAAAAATGTATCCAAGGTGTGTATTGTTGTTCATTTTCATCAAATAAACAAAATAAAACCCAGAATGAATCCTGAAAGACAATAAAAGATCATAAAAGATGCTTCAGCCCAGGTGTTAATTTTACTAAAAGAGCGCAAATTTCTAAAAATATTGCGAAAAACAACAATCTTCAGTTTTAGAGTGAATGTTTGAGGTGTTTAGAAGGCATTTATTTCATTTTTAGAAAATTTAATTTTTTAAATTTTTTCAGGAAAAGTGCCAATACCCCCCCCTTTGGGTTCTAGGTGAAAATCTCACTCGACACAAATCAAACAAAAATGTTTCCATGGTGTGTATTGTTGTTCATTTTCATCAAATAAACAAAATAAAACCCAGAATAAATCTTGAAGGACAAGAAATGAGCATAAAAGTTGCTTCAGAGAAAGTGTTAATGTTACTGAAAGATCCCAAATTTCTAAAAATATTGCGAAAAACAACAATCTTCTGTTTTAGAGTGAATGTTTGAGGTGTTTAGAAGGCATTTATTTCATTTTTAGAAAATTTAATTTTTCACATTTTTCCATGAAAAGTGCCAATACCCCCCCTTTGGGTTCTAGGTGAAAATCTCACTCGACACAAATCAAGCAAAAATGTATCCAAGGTGTGTATTGTTGTTCATTTTCATCAAATAAACAAAATAAAACCCAGAATTAATCCTGAAAGACAATAAAAGATCATAAAAGATGCTTCAGCCCAGGTGTTAATGTTACTAAAAGAGCCCAAATTTCTAAAAATATTGCGAAAAAACAACAATCTTCTTTTTTAGAGTGAATGTTTGAGGTGTTTAGAAGACATTTATTTCATTTTTAGAAAATTTAATTTTTCACATTTTTCCATGAAAAGTGCCAATACCCCCCCTTTGGGTTCTAGGTGAAAATCTCACTCGACACAAATCAAACAAAAATGTTTCCATGGTGTGTATTTTTGTTCATTTTCATCAAATAAACAAAATAAAACACAGAATTAATCCTGAAAGACAAGAAATGAGCATAAAAGATGCTTCAGCGCAAGTGTTAATGTTACTAAAAGAGCCCAAATTTCTAAAAATATTGCGAAAAACAACAATCTTCTGTTTTAGAGTGAATGTTTGAGGTGTTTAGAAGGCATTTATTTCATTTTTAGAAAATTTAATTTTTCACATTTTTCCATGAACAGTGCCAATACCCCCCCCTTTGGGTACTAGGTGAAAATCTCACTCGACACAAATCAAACAAAAATGTTTCCAAGGTGTGTATTGTTGTTTATTTTCATCAAATAAACAAAATAAAACCCAGAATGAATCCTGAAAGACAATAAAAGATCATAAAAGATGCTTCAGCCCAAGTGTTAATGTTACTAAAAGAGCCCAAATTTCTAAAAATATTGCGAAAAACAACAATCTTCTGTTTTACAGTGAATGTTTGAGGTGTTTAGAAGGCATTTATATCATTTTTAGATAATTTAATTTTTCACATTTTTCCATGAAAAGTGCCAATACCCCCCCTTTGGGTTCTAGGTGAAAATCTCACTCGACACAAATCAAACAAAAATGTTTCCATGGTGTGTATTGATGTTCATTTTCATCAAATAAACAAAATAAAACCCAGAATTAATCTTGAAGGACAAGAAATGAGCATAAAAGTTGCTTCAGAGAAAGTGTTAATGTTACTAAAAGAGCCCAAATTTCTAAAAATATTGCGAAAAACAACAATCTTCTGTTTTAGAGTGAATGTTTGATGTGTTTAGAAGGCATTTATTTCATTTTTAGAAAATTTAATTTTTCACATTTTTCCATGAAAAGTGCCAATACCCCCCCCTTTGGGTTCTAGGTGAAAATCTCACTTGACACAAATCAAACAAAAATGTATCCAAGGTGTGTATTGTTGTTCATTTTCATCAAATAAACAAAATAATACCCAGAATTAATCCTGAAAGACAAGAAATGAGCATAAAAGTTGCTTCAGCGCATGTGTAAATGTTACTAAAAGAGCCCAAATTTCTAAAAATATTGCGAAAAACAACAATCTTCTGTTTTAGAGTGTATGTTTGAGGTGTTTAGAAGGCATTTATTTCATTTTTAGAAAATTTAATTTTTCACATTTTTCCATGAAAAGTGCCAATACCCCCCCTTTGGGTTCTAGGTGAAAATCTCACTCGACACAAATCAAACAAAAATGTATCCAAGGTGTGTATTGTTGTTCATTTTCATCAAATAAACAAAATAAAACCCAGAATGAATCCTGAAAGACAATAAAAGATCATAAAAGATGCTTCAGCCCAAGTATTAATGTTACTAAAAGAGCCCAAATTTCTAAAAATATTGCGAAAAACAACAATCTTCTGTTTTAGAGTGAATGTTTGAGGTGTTTAGAAGGCATTTATTTCATTTTTAGATAATTTAATTTTTCACATTTTTCCATGAAAAGTGCCAATACCCCCCCTTTGGGTTCTAGGTGAAAATCTCTCTTGACCCAAATCAAACAAAAATGTTTCCATGGTGTGTATTGTTGTTCATTTTCATCAAATAAACAAAATAAAACCCAGAATTAATCTTGAAGGACAAGAAATGAGCATAAAAGATGCTTCAGCCCAGGTGTTAATGTTACTAAAAGAACCCAAATTTCTAAAAATATTGCGAAAAACAACAATCTTCTGTTTTAGAGTTAATGTTTGAGGTGTTTAGAAGGCATTTATTTCATTTTTGGAAAATTTAATTTTTCACATTTTTCCATGAAAAGTGCCAATACCCCCCCTTTGGGTTCTAGGTGAAAATCTCACTCGACACAAATCAAACAAAAATGTTTCCATGGTGTGTATTGTTGTTCATTTTCATCAAATAAACAAAATAAAACCCAGAATAAATCATTAAAGACAAGAAATGAGCATAAAAGATGCCTCAGCGCAAGTGTTAATGTTAGTAAAAGAGCCCAAAGTTCCAAAAATATTGCGAAAAATATCAATCTTCCATAATAGAGTGAATGTTTGAGGTGTATAGAAGGCATTTATTTCATTTTTAGAAATTTTAATTTTTCACATTTTTCCATGAAAAGTGCCAATACCCCCCCTTTGGGTTCTAGGTGAAAATCTCACTCGACACAAATCAAACAAAAATGTTTCCATGGTGTGTATTGTTGTTCATTTTCATCAAATAAACAAAATAAAACCAAGAATGTGTCCTGAAAGACAATAAATGATCATAAAAGATGCTTCAGCCCAGGTGTTAATGTTACTAAAAGAGCCCAAATTTCTAAAAATATTGCGAAAAAAACAATCTTCTGTTTTAGAGTGAATGTTTGAGGTGTTTAGAAGGCATTTATTTCATTTGTAGAAAATTTAATTTTTCACATTTTTCCATGAAAAGTGCAAATACCCCCCCTTTGGGTTCTAGGTGAAAATCTCACTCGACACAAATCAAACAAAAATGTTTCCATGGTGTGTATTGTTGTTCATTTTCATCAAATAAACAAAATAAAACCCAGAATTAATCTTGAAAGACAAGAAATGAGCATAAAAGTTGCTTCAGCGAAAGTGTTAATGTTACTAAAAGAGCCCAAATTTCTAAAAATATTGCGAAAAACAACAATCTTCTGTTTTAGAGTGATTGTTTGAGGTGTTTAGAAGGCATTTATTTCATTTTTAGAAAATTTAATTTTTCACATTTTTCCATGAAAAGTGCCAATACCCCCCCCCTTTAGGTTCTAGGTGAAAATCTCACTCGACACAAATCAAACAAAAATGTTTCCATGGTGTGTATTGTTGTTCATTTTCATCAAATAAACAAAATAAAACCCAGAATAAATCATTGAAGACAAGAAATGAGCATAAAAGATGCTTCAGCCCAAGTGTTAATGTTACTAAAAGAGCCCAAATTTCTAAAAATATTGCGAAAAACAACAATCTTCTGTTTTAGAGTGAATGTTTGAGGTGTTTAGATGGCATTTATTTCATTTTTAGAAAATTTAATTTTTCACATTTTTCCATGAACAGTGCCAATACCCCCCCCTTTGGGTACTAGGTGAAAATCTCACTCGACACAAATCAAATAAAAATGTTTCCAAGGTGTGTATTGTTGTTCATTTTCATCAAATAAACAAAATAAAACCCAGAATGAATCCTGAAAGACAATAAAAGATCATAAAAGATGCTTCAGCCCAAGTGTTAATGTTACTAAAAGAGCCCAAATTTCTAAAAATATTGCGAAAAACAACAATCTTCTGTTTTACAGTGAATGTTTGAGGTGTTTAGAAGGCATTTATATCATTTTTAGATAATTTAATTTTTCACATTTTTCCATGAAAAGTATCAATACCCCCCCTTTGGGTTCTAGGTGAAAATCTCACTCGACACAAATCAAACAAAAATGTTTCCATGGTGTGTATTGATGTTCATTTTCATCAAATAAACAAAATAAAACCCAGAATTAATCTTGAAGGACAAGAAATGAGCATAAAAGTTGCTTCAGAGAAAGTGTTAATGTTACTAAAAGAGCCCAAATTTCTAAAAATATTGCGAAAAACAACAATCTTCTGTTTTAGAGTGAATGTTTGATGTGTTTAGAAGGCATTTATTTCATTTTTAGAAAATTTAATTTTTCACATTTTTCCATGAAAAGTGCCAATACCCCCCCCTTTGGGTTCTAGGTGAAAATCTCACTTGACACAAATCAAACAAAAATGTATCCAAGGTGTGTATTGTTGTTCATTTTCATCAAATAAACAAAATAATACCCAGAATTAATCCTGAAAGACAAGAAATGAGCATAAAAGTTGCTTCAGCGCATGTGTAAATGTTACTAAAAGAGCCCAAATTTCTAAAAATATTGCGAAAAACAACAATCTTCTGTTTTAGAGTGTATGTTTGAGGTGTTTAGAAGGCATTTATTTCATTTTTAGAAAATTTAATTTTTCACATTTTTCCATGAAAAGTGCCAATACCCCCCCTTTGGGTTCTAGGTGAAAATCTCACTCGACACAAATCAAACAAAAATGTATCCAAGGTGTGTATTGTTGTTCATTTTCATCAAATAAACAAAATAAAACCCAGAATGAATCCTGAAAGACAATAAAAGATCATAAAAGATGCTTCAGCCCAAGTGTTAATGTTACTAAAAGAGCCCAAATTTCTAAAAATATTGCGAAAAACAACAATCTTCTGTTTTAGAGTGAATGTTTGAGGTGTTTAGAAGGCATTTATTTCATTTTTAGATAATTTAATTTTTCACATTTTTCCATGAAAAGTGCCAATACCCCCCCTTTGGGTTCTAGGTGAAAATCTCTCTTGACCCAAATCAAACAAAAATGTTTCCATGGTGTGTATTGTTGTTCATTTTCATCAAATAAACAAAATAAAACCCAGAATTAATCTTGAAGGACAAGAAATGAGCATAAAAGATGCTTCAGCCCAGGTGTTAATGTTACTAAAAGAACCCAAATTTCTAAAAATATTGCGAAAAACAACAATCTTCTGTTTTAGAGTTAATGTTTGAGGTGTTTAGAAGGCATTTATTTCATTTTTAGAAAATTTAATTTTTCACATTTTTCCATGAAAAGTGCCAATACCCCCCCTTTGGGTTCTAGGTGAAAATCTCACTCGACACAAATCAAACAAAAATGTTTCCATGGTGTGTATTGTTGTTCATTTTCATCAAATAAACAAAATAAAACCCAGAATAAATCATTAAAGACAAGAAATGAGCATAAAAGATGCCTCAGCGCAAGTGTTAATGTTAGTAAAAGAGCCCAAAGTTCCAAAAATATTGCGAAAAATATCAATCTTCCATAATAGAGTGAATGTTTGAGGTGTATAGAAGGCATTTATTTCATTTTTAGAAATTTTAATTTTTCACATTTTTCCATGAAAAGTGCCAATACCCCCCCTTTGGGTTCTAGGTGAAAATCTCACTCGACACAAATCAAACAAAAATGTTTCCATGGTGTGTATTGTTGTTCATTTTCATCAAATAAACAAAATAAAACCAAGAATGTGTCCTGAAAGACAATAAATGATCATAAAAGATGCTTCAGCCCAGGTGTTAATGTTACTAAAAGAGCCCAAATTTCTAAAAATATTGCGAAAAAAACAATCTTCTGTTTTAGAGTGAATGTTTGAGGTGTTTAGAAGGCATTTATTTCATTTGTAGAAAATTTAATTTTTCACATTTTTCCATGAAAAGTGCAAATACCCCCCCTTTGGGTTCTAGGTGAAAATCTCACTCGACACAAATCAAACAAAAATGTTTCCATGGTGTGTATTGTTGTTCATTTTCATCAAATAAACAAAATAAAACCCAGAATTAATCTTGAAAGACAAGAAATGAGCATAAAAGTTGCTTCAGCGAAAGTGTTAATGTTACTAAAAGAGCCCAAATTTCTAAAAATATTGCGAAAAACAACAATCTTCTGTTTTAGAGTGATTGTTTGAGGTGTTTAGAAGGCATTTATTTCATTTTTAGAAAATTTAATTTTTCACATTTTTCCATGAAAAGTGCCAATACCCCCCCCCCTTTAGGTTCTAGGTGAAAATCTCACTCGACACAAATCAAACAAAAATGTTTCCATGGTGTGTATTGTTGTTCATTTTCATCAAATAAACAAAATAAAACCCAGAATAAATCATTGAAGACAAGAAATGAGCATAAAAGATGCTTCAGCCCAAGTGTTAATGTTACTAAAAGAGCCCAAATTTTTAAAAATATTGCGAAAAACAACAATCTTCTGTTTTAGAGTGAATGTTTGAGGTGTTTAGAAGGCATTTATTTCATTTTTAGATAATTTAATTTTTCACATTTTTCCATGAAAAGTGCCAATACCCCCCCTTTGGGTTCTAGGTGAAAATCTCACTTGACCCAAATCAAACAAAAATGTTTCCATGGTGTGTATTGTTGTTCATTTTCATCAAATAAACAAAATAAAACCCAGAATTAATCCTGAAAGACATGAAATGAGCATAAAAGATTCTTCAGCGCAAGTGTTAATTTTACTAAAAGAGCCCAAATTTCTAAAAATATTGCGAAAAACAACAATCTTCTGTTTTAGAGTGAATGTTTGAGGTGTTTAGAAGGCATTTATTTCATTTTTAGAAAATTTAATTTTTCACATTTTTCCATGAAAAGTGCCAATGCCCCCCCCTTTGGGTTCTAGGTGAAAATCTCACTCGACACAAATCAAACAAAAATGTATTTAAGGTGTTTATTGTTGTTCATTTTCATCAAATAAACAAAATAAAACCCAGAATGAATCCTGAAAGACAATAAAAGATCATAAAAGATGCTTCAGCCCAGGTGTTAATTTTACTAAAAGAGCCCAAATTTCTAAAAATATTGCGAAAAACAACAATCTTCAGTTTTAGAGTGAATGTTTAAGGTGTTTAGAAGGCATTTATTTCATTTTTAGAAAATTTAATTTTTTACAATTTTCCATGAAAAGTTCCAATACCCCCCCCTTTGGGTTCTAGGTGAAAATCTCACTCGACACAAATCAAACAAAAATGTTTCAATGGTGTGTATTGTTGTTCAATTTCATCAAATAAACAAAATAAAACCCAGAATGAATCCTGAAAGACAATAAAAGATCATAAAAGATGCTTCAGCCCAGGTGTTAATGTTACTAAAAGAGCCCAAATTTCTAAAAATATTGGGAAAAACAACAATCTTCTTTTTTAGAGTGAATGTTTGAGGTGTTTAGAAGACATTTATTTCATTTTTAGAAAATTTAATTTTTCACATTTTTCCATGAAAAGTGCCAATACCCCCCCCCTTTGGGTTCTAGGTGAAAATCTCACTCGAAACAAATCAAACAAAAATGTTTCCATGGTGTGTATTGTTGTTCATTTTCATCAAATAAACAAAATAAAACAGAATTAATCCTGAAAGACAAGAAATGAGCATAAAAGATGCTTCAGCGCAAGTGTTAATGTTACTAAAAGAGCCCAAATTTCTAAAAATATTGCGAAAAACAACAATCTTCTGTTTTAGAGTGAATGTTTGAGGTGTTTAGAAGGCATTTATTTCATTTTTAGAAAATTTAATTTTTCACATTTTTCCATGAACAGTGCCAATACCCCCCCCTTTGGGTACTAGGTGAAAATCTCACTCGACACAAATCAAACAAAAATGTTTCCAAGGTGTGTATTGTTGTTCATTTTCATCAAATAAACAAAATAAAACCCAGAATGAATCCTGAAAGACAATAAAAGGTCATAAAAGATGCTTCAGCCCAAGTGTTAATGTTACTAAAAGAGCCCAAATTTCTAAAAATATTGCGAAAAACAACAATCTTCTGTTTTAGAGTGAACGTTTGAGGTGTTTAGAAGGCAATTATTTCATTTTTAGAAAATTTAATTTTTTACATTTTTCCATGAAAAGTGCCAATACCCCCCCCTTTGGGTTCTAGGTGAAAATCTCACTCGACACAAATCAAACAAAAATGTTTCCATGGTGTGTATTGTTGTTCATTTTCATCAAATAAACAAAATAAAACCCAGAATTAATCCTGAAAGACATGAAATGAGCATAAAAGATTCTTAAGCGCAAGTGTTAATTTTACTAAAAGAGCCCAAATTTCTAAAAATATTGCGAAAAACAACAATCTTCAGTTTTAGAGTGAATGTTTGAGGTGTTTAGAAGGCATTTATTTCATTTTTAGAAAATTTAATTTTTTACATTTTTCCATGAAAAGTGCCAATGCCCCCCCCTTTGGGTTCTAGGTGAAATTCTCACTCGTTACAAATCAAACAAAAATGTATCCAAGGTGTGTATTGTTTTTCATTTTCATCAAATAAACAAAATAAAACCCAGAATGAATCCTGAAAGACAATAAAAGATCATAAAAGATGCTTCAGCCCAGGTGTTAATTTTACTAAAAGAGCCCAAATTTCTAAAAATATTGCGAAAAACAACAATCTTCAGTTTTAGAGTGAATGTTTGAGGTGTTTAGAAGGCATTTATTTCATTTTTAGAAAATTTAATTTTTTACATTTTTCCATGAAAAGTGCCAATACCCCCCCCTTTGGGTTCTAGGTGAAAATCTCACTCGACACAAATCAAACAAAAATGTTTCCATGGTGTGTATTGTTGTTCATTTTCATCAAATAAACAAAATAAAACCCAGAATTAATCTTGAAAGACAAGAAATGAGCATAAAAGTTGCTTCAGTGAAAGTGTGAATGTTACTAAAAGAGTCCAAATTTCTAAAAATATTGCGAAAAACAACAATCTTCTGTTTTAGAGTGAATGTTTGAGGTGTTAAGAAGGCATTTATTTCATTTTTAGAAAATTTAATTTTTCACATTTTTCCATGAAAAGTGCCAATGCCCCCCCCTTTGGGTTCTAGGTGAAAATCTCACTCGACACAAATCAAACAAAAATGTTTCCAAGGTGTTTATTGTTGTTCATTTTCATCAAATAAACAAAATAAAACCCAGAATGAATCCTGAAAGACAATAAAAGATCATAAAAGATGCTTCAGCCCAGGTGTTAATTTTACTAAAAGAGCCCAAATTTCTAAAAATATTGCGAAAAACAACAATCTTCAGTTTTAGAGTGAATGTTTAAGGTGTTTAGAAGGCATTTATTTCATTTTTAGAAAATTTAATTTTTTACAATTTTCCATGAAAAGTGCCAATACCCCCCCCTTTGGGTTCTAGGTGAAAATCTCACTCGACACAAATCAAACAAAAATGTTTCAATGGTGTGTATTGTTGTTCATTTTCATCAAATAAACAAAATAAAACCCACAATGAATCCTGAAAGACAATAAAAGATCATAAAAGATGCTTCAGCCCAGGTGTTAATGTTACTAAAAGAGCCCAAATTTCTAAAAATATTGCGAAAAACAACAATCTTCTTTTTTAGAGTGAATGTTTGAGGTGTTTAGAAGACATTTATTTCATTTTTAGAAAATTTAATTTTTCACATTTTTCCATGAAAAGTGCCAATACCCCCCCCTTTGGGTTCTAGGTGAAAATCTCACTCGAAACAAATCAAACAAAAATGTATCCAAGGTGTGTATTGTTGTTCATTTTCATCAAATAAACAAAATAAAACAGAATTAATCCTGAAAGACAAGAAATGAGAATAAAAGATGCTTCAGCGCAAGTGTTAATGTTACTAAAAGAGCCCAAATTTCTAAAAATATTGCGAAAAACAACAATCTTCTGTTTTAGAGTGAATGTTTGAGGTGTTTAGAAGGCATTTATTTCATTTTTAGAAAATTTAATTTTTCACATTTTTCCATGAACAGTGCCAATACCCCCCCCTTTGGGTACTAGGTGAAAATCTCACTCGACACAAATCAAACAAAAATGTTTCCAAGGTGTGTATTGTTGTTCATTTTCATCAAATAAACAAAATAAAACCCAGAATGAATCCTGAAAGACAATAAAAGGTCATAAAAGATGCTTCAGCCCAAGTGTTAATGTTACTAAAAGAGCCCAAATTTCTAAAAATATTGCGAAAAACAACAATCTTCTGTTTTAGAGTGAATGTTTGAGGTGTTTAGAAGGCAATTATTTCATTTTTAGAAAATTTAATTTTTTACATTTTTCCATGAAAAGTGCCAATACCCCCCCCCCTTTGGGTTCTAGGTGAAAATCTCACTCGACACAAATCAAACAAAAATGTTTCCATGGTGTGTATTGTTGTTCATTTTCATCAAATAAACAAAATAAAACCCAGAATTAATCCGGAAAGACATGAAATGAGCATAAAAGATTCTTCAGCGCAAGTGTTAATTTTACTAAAAGAGCCCAAATTTCTAAAAATATTGCGAAAAACAACAATCTTCAGTTTTAGAGTGAATGTTTGAGGTGTTTAGAAGGCATTTATTTCATTTTTAGAAAATTTAATTTTTCACATTTTTCCATGAAAAGTGCCAATACCCCCCCTTTGGGTTCTAGGTGAAAATCTCACTCGACACAAATCAAACAAAAATGTTTCCATGGTGTGTATTGTTGTTCATTTTCATCAAATAAACAAAATAAAACCCAGAATAAATCATTAAAGACAAGAAATGAGCATAAAAGATGCCTCAGCGCAAGTGTTAATGTTAGTAAAAGAGCCCAAAGTTCCAAAAATATTGCGAAAATATCAATCTTCCATAATAGAGTGAATGTTTGAGGTGTATAGAAGGCATTTATTTCATTTTTAGAAATTTAATTTTTCACATTTTTCCATGAAAAGTGCCAATACCCCCCCTTTGGGTTCTAGGTGAAAATCTCACTCGACACAAATCAAACAAAAATGTTTCCATGGTGTGTATTGTTGTTCATTTTCATCAAATAAACAAAATAAAACCAAGAATGTGTCCTGAAAGACAATAAATGATCATAAAAGATGCTTCAGCCCTGGTGTTAATGTTACTAAAAGAGCCCAAATTTCTAAAAATATTGCGAAAAAAACAATCTTCTGTTTTAGAGTGAATGTTTGAGGTGTTTAGAAGGCATTTATTTCATTTGTAGAAAATTTAATTTTTCACATTTTTCCATGAAAAGTGCAAATACCCCCCCTTTGGGTTCTAGGTGAAAATCTCACTCGACACAAATCAAACAAAAATGTTTCCATGGTGTGTATTGTTGTTCATTTTCATCAAATAAACAAAATAAAACCCAGAATTAATCTTGAAAGACAAGAAATGAGCATAAAAGATATTTCAGCCCAAGTGTTAATGTTACTAAAAGAGCCCAAATTTCTAAAATATTGCGAAAAACAACAATCTTCTGTTTTAGAGTGAATGTTTGAGGTGTTAGATGGCATTTATTTCATTTTAGAAAATTTAATTTTTCACATTTTTCCATGAACAGTGCCAATACCCCCCCCTTTGGGTACTAGGTGAAAATCTCACTCGACACAAATCAAATAAAAATGTTTCCAAGGTGTGTATTGTTGTTCATTTTCATCAAATAAACAAAATAAAACCCAGAATGAATCCTGAAAGACAATAAAAGATCATAAAAGATGCTTCAGCCCAAGTGTTAATGTTACTAAAAGAGCCAAATTTCTAAAAATATGCGAAAAACAACAATCTTCTGTTTTACAGTGAATGTTTGAGGTGTTTAGAAGGCATTTATATCATTTTTAGATAATTTAATTTTTCACATTTTTCCATGAAAAGTGCCAATACCCCCCCTTTGGGTTCTAGGTGAAAATCTCACTCGACACAAATCAAACAAAAATGTTTCCATGGTGTGTATTGATGTTCATTTTCATCAAATAAACAAAATAAAACCCAGAATTAATCTTGAAGGACAAGAAATGAGCATAAAAGTTGCTTCAGAGAAAGTGTTAATGTTACTAAAAGAGCCAAATTTCTAAAAATATGCGAAAAACAACAATCTTCTGTTTTTAGAGTGAATGTTTGATGTGTTTAGAAGGCATTTATTTCATTTTTAGAAAATTTAATTTTTCACATTTTTCCATGAAAAGTGCCAATACCCCCCCCTTTGGGTTCTAGGTGAAAATCTCACTTGACACAAATCAAACAAAAATGTATCCAAGGTGTGTATTGTTGTTCATTTTCATCAAATAAACAAAATAATACCCAGAATTAATCCTGAAAGACAAGAAATGAGCATAAAAGTTGCTTCAGCGCATGTGTAAATGTTACTAAAAGAGCCCAAATTTCTAAAAATATTGCGAAAAACAACAATCTTCTGTTTTAGAGTGTATGTTTGAGGTGTTTAGAAGGCATTTATTTCATTTTTAGAAAATTTAATTTTTCACATTTTTCCATGAAAAGTGCCAATACCCCCCCTTTGGGTTCTAGGTGAAAATCTCACTCGACACAAATCAAACAAAAATGTATCCAAGGTGTGTATTGTTGTTCATTTTCATCAAATAAACAAAATAAAACCCAGAATGAATCCTGAAAGACAATAAAAGATCATAAAAGATGCTTCAGCCCAAGTGTTAATGTTACTAAAAGAGCCCAAATTTCTAAAAATATTGCGAAAAACAACAATCTTCTGTTTTAGAGTGAATGTTTGAGGTGTTTAGAAGGCATTTATTTCATTTTTAGATAATTTAATTTTTCACATTTTTCCATGAAAAGTGCCAATACCCCCCCTTTGGGTTCTAGGTGAAAATCTCTCTTGACCCAAATCAAACAAAAATGTTTCCATGGTGTGTATTGTTGTTCATTTTCATCAAATAAACAAAATAAAACCCAGAATTAATCTTGAAGGACAAGAAATGAGCATAAAAGATGCTTCAGCCCAGGTGTTAATGTTACTAAAAGAACCCAAATTTCTAAAAATATTGCGAAAAACAACAATCTTCTGTTTTAGAGTTAATGTTTGAGGTGTTTAGAAGGCATTTATTTCATTTTTAGAAAATTTAATTTTTCACATTTTTCCATGAAAAGTGCCAATACCCCCCCTTTGGGTTCTAGGTGAAAATCTCACTCGACACAAATCAAACAAAAATGTTTCCATGGTGTGTATTGTTGTTCATTTTCATCAAATAAACAAAATAAAACCCAGAATAAATCATTAAAGACAAGAAATGAGCATAAAAGATGCCTCAGCGCAAGTGTTAATGTTAGTAAAAGAGCCCAAAGTTCCAAAAATATTGCGAAAAATATCAATCTTCCATAATAGAGTGAATGTTTGAGGTGTATAGAAGGCATTTATTTCATTTTTAGAAATTTTAATTTTTCACATTTTTCCATGAAAAGTGCCAATACCCCCCCTTTGGGTTCTAGGTGAAAATCTCACTCGACACAAATCAAACAAAAATGTTTCCATGGTGTGTATTGTTGTTCATTTTCATCAAATAAACAAAATAAAACCAAGAATGTGTCCTGAAAGACAATAAATGATCATAAAAGATGCTTCAGCCCAGGTGTTAATGTTACTAAAAGAGCCCAAATTTCTAAAAATATTGCGAAAAAAACAATCTTCTGTTTTAGAGTGAATGTTTGAGGTGTTTAGAAGGCATTTATTTCATTTGTAGAAAATTTAATTTTTCACATTTTTCCATGAAAAGTGCAAATACCCCCCCTTTGGGTTCTAGGTGAAAATCTCACTCGACACAAATCAAACAAAAATGTTTCCATGGTGTGTATTGTTGTTCATTTTCATCAAATAAACAAAATAAAACCCAGAATTAATCTTGAAAGACAAGAAATGAGCATAAAAGTTGCTTCAGCGAAAGTGTTAATGTTACTAAAAGAGCCCAAATTTCTAAAAATATTGCGAAAAACAACAATCTTCTGTTTTAGAGTGATTGTTTGAGGTGTTTAGAAGGCATTTATTTCATTTTTAGAAAATTTAATTTTTCACATTTTTCCATGAAAAGTGCCAATACCCCCCCCCTTTAGGTTCTAGGTGAAAATCTCACTCGACACAAATCAAACAAAAATGTTTCCATGGTGTGTATTGTTGTTCATTTTCATCAAATAAACAAAATAAAACCCAGAATAAATCATTGAAGACAAGAAATGAGCATAAAAGATGCTTCAGCCCAAGTGTTAATGTTACTAAAAGAGCCCAAATTTCAAAAAAATATCGAAAAACAACAATCTTCTGTTTTAGAGTGAATGTTTGAGGTGTTTAGAAGGCATTTATTTCATTTTTAGATAATTTAATTTTTCACATTTTTCCATGAAAAGTGCCAATACCCCCCCTTTGGGTTCTAGGTGAAAATCTCACTTGACCCAAATCAAACAAAAATGTTTCCATGGTGTGTATTGTTGTTCATTTTCATCAAATAAACAAAATAAAACCCAGAATTAATCCTGAAAGACATGAAATGAGCATAAAAGATTCTTCAGCGCAAGTGTTAATTTTACTAAAAGAGCCCAAATTTCTAAAAATATTGCGAAAAACAACAATCTTCTGTTTTAGAGTGAATGTTTGAGGTGTTTAGAAGGCATTTATTTCATTTTTAGAAAATTTAATTTTTCACATTTTTCCATGAAAAGTGCCAATGCCCCCCCCTTTGGGTTCTAGGTGAAAATCTCACTCGACACAAATCAAACAAAAATGTATTTAAGGTGTTTATTGTTGTTCATTTTCATCAAATAAACAAAATAAAACCCAGAATGAATCCTGAAAGACAATAAAAGATCATAAAAGATGCTTCAGCCCAGGTGTTAATTTTACTAAAAGAGCCCAAATTTCTAAAAATATTGCGAAAAACAACAATCTTCAGTTTTAGAGTGAATGTTTAAGGTGTTTAGAAGGCATTTATTTCATTTTTAGAAAATTTAATTTTTTACAATTTTCCATGAAAAGTTCCAATACCCCCCCCTTTGGGTTCTAGGTGAAAATCTCACTCGACACAAATCAAACAAAAATGTTTCAATGGTGTGTATTGTTGTTCATTTTCATCAAATAAACAAAATAAAACCCAGAATGAATCCTGAAAGACAATAAAAGATCATAAAAGATGCTTCAGCCCAGGTGTTAATGTTACTAAAAGAGCCCAAATTTCTAAAAATATTGGGAAAAACAACAATCTTCTTTTTTAGAGTGAATGTTTGAGGTGTTTAGAAGACATTTATTTCATTTTTAGAAAATTTAATTTTTCACATTTTTCCATGAAAAGTGCCAATACCCCCCCCTTTGGGTTCTAGGTGAAAATCTCACTCGAAACAAATCAAACAAAAATGTTTCCATGGTGTGTATTGTTGTTCATTTTCATCAAATAAACAAAATAAAACAGAATTAATCCTGAAAGACAAGAAATGAGCATAAAAGATGCTTCAGCGCAAGTGTTAATGTTACTAAAAGAGCCCAAATTTCTAAAAATATTGCGAAAAACAACAATCTTCTGTTTTAGAGTGAATGTTTGAGGTGTTTAGAAGGCATTTATTTCATTTTTAGAAAATTTAATTTTTCACATTTTTCCATGAACAGTGCCAATACCCCCCCCTTTGGGTACTAGGTGAAAATCTCACTCGACACAAATCAAACAAAAATGTTTCCAAGGTGTGTATTGTTGTTCATTTTCATCAAATAAACAAAATAAAACCCAGAATGAATCCTGAAAGACAATAAAAGGTCATAAAAGATGCTTCAGCCCAAGTGTTAATGTTACTAAAAGAGCCCAAATTTCTAAAAATATTGCGAAAAACAACAATCTTCTGTTTTAGAGTGAATGTTTGAGGTGTTTAGAAGGCAATTATTTCATTTTTAGAAAATTTAATTTTTTACATTTTTCCATGAAAAGTGCCAATACCCCCCCCCTTTGGGTTCTAGGTGAAAATCTCACTCGACACAAATCAAACAAAAATGTTTCCATGGTGTGTATTGTTGTTCATTTTCATCAAATAAACAAAATAAAACCCAGAATTAATCCGGAAAGACATGAAATGAGCATAAAAGATTCTTCAGCGCAAGTGTTAATTTTACTAAAAGAGCCCAAATTTCTAAAAATATTGCGAAAAACAACAATCTTCAGTTTTAGAGTGAATGTTTGAGGTGTTTAGAAGGCATTTATTTCATTTTTAGAAAATTTAATTTTTTACATTTTTCCATGAAAAGTGCCAATGCCCCCCTTTGGGTTCTAGGTGAAAATCTCACTCGTTACAAATCAAACAAAAATGTATCCAAGGTGTGTATTGTTTTTCATTTTCATCAAATAAACAAAATAAAACCCCAGAATGAATCCTGAAAGACAATAAAAGATCATAAAAGATGCTTCAGCCCAGGTGTTAATTTTTACTAAAAGAGCCCAAATTTCTAAAAATATTGCGAAAAACAACAATCTTCAGTTTTAGAGTGAATGTTTGAGGTGTTTAGAAGGCATTTATTTCATTTTTAGAAAATTTAATTTTTTACATTTTTCCATGAAAAGTGCCAATACCCCCCCCTTTGGGTTCTAGGTGAAAATCTCACTCGACACAAATCAAACAAAAATGTTTCCATGGTGTGTATTGTTGTTCATTTTCATCAAATAAACAAAATAAAACCCAGAATAAAGCTTGAAGGACAAGAAATGAGCATAAAAGTTGCTTCAGAGAAAGTGTTAATGTTACTGAAAGATCCCAAATTTCTAAAAATATTGCGAAAAACAACAATCTTCTGTTTTAGAGTGAATGTTTGAGGTGTTTAGAAGGCATTTATTTCATTTTTAGAAAATTTAATTTTTCACATTTTTCCATGAAAAGTGCCAATACCCCCCCTTTGGGTTCTAGGTGAAATCTCACTCGACACAAATCAAACAAAAATGTATCCAAGGTGTGTATTGTTGTTCATTTTCATCAAATAAACAAAATAAAACCCAGAATGAATCCTGAAAGACAATAAAAGATCATAAAAGATGCTTCAGCCCAGGTGTTAATGTTACTAAAAGAGCCCAAATTTCTAAAAATATTGCGAAAAACAACAATCTTCTGTTTTAGAGTGAATGTTTGAGGTGTTTAGAAGGCATTTATTTCATTTTTAGAAAATTTAATTTTTCACATTTTTCCATGAACAGTGCCAATACCCCCCCTTTGGGTTCTAGGTGAAAATCTCCCTTGACCCAAATCAAACAAAAATGTTTCCATGGTGTGTATTGTTGTTCATTTTCATCAAATAAACAAAATAAAACCCAGAATTAATCGTGAAAGACATGAAATGAGCATAAAAGATTCTTCAGCGCAAGTGTTAATTTTACTAAAAGAGCCCAAATTTCTAAAAATATTGCGAAAAACAACAATCTTCAGTTTTAGAGTGAATGTTTGATGTGTTTAGAAGGCATTTATTTCATTTTTTGAAAATTTAATTTTTCACATTTTTCCATGAAAAGTGCCAATACCCCCCCCCTTTGGGTTCTAGGTGAAAATCTCACTTGAAACAAATCAAACAAAAATGTATCCAAGGTGTGTATTGTTGTTCATTTTCATCAAATAAACAAAATAAAACCCAGAATAAATCATTAAAGACAAGAAATGAGCATAAAAGATGCCTCAGCGCAAGTGTTAATGTTAGTAAAGGAGCCCAAAGTTCCAAAAATATTGCGAAAAATATCAATCTTCCATAATAGAGTGAATGTTTGAGGTGTATAGAAGGCATTTATTTCATTTTTAGAAATTTTAATTTTTCACATTTTTCCATGAAAAGTGCCAATACCCCCCCTTTGGGTTCTAGGTGAAAATCTCACTCGACACAAATCAAACAAAAATGTTTCCATGGTGTGTATTGTTGTTCATTTTCATCAAATAAACAAAATAAAACCAAGAATGTGTCCTGAAAGACAATAAATGATCATAAAAGTGGCTTCAGCCCAGGTGTTAATGTTACTAAAAGAGCCCAAATTTCTAAAAATATTGCGAAAAACAACAATCTTCTGTTTTAGAGTGAATGTTTGAGGTGTTTAGAAGGCATTTATTTCATTTTTAGAAAATTTAATTTTTCACATTTTTCCATGAAAAGTGCCAATACCCCCCCTTTGGGTTCTAGGTGAAAATCTCACTTGACCCAAATCAAACAAAAATGTTTCCATGGTGTGTATTGTTGTTCATTTTCATCAAATAAACAAAATAAAACCCAGAATAAATCATTAAAGACAAGAAATGAGCATAAAAGATGCCTCAGCGCAAGTGTTAATGTTAGTAAAAGAGCCCAAAGTTCCAAATAATTTTGAAAAATATCAATCTTCCATAATAGAGTGAATGTTTGAGGTGTATAGAAGGCATTTATTTCATTTTTAGAAATTTTAATTTTTCACATTTTTCCATGAAAAGTGCCAATACCCCCCCTTTGGGTTCTAGGTGAAAATCTCACTCGACACAAATCAAACAAAAATGTTTCCATGGTGTGTATTGTTGTTCATTTTCATCAAATAAACAAAATAAAACCAAGAATGTGTCCTGAAAGACAATAAATGATCATAAAAGATGCTTCAGCCCAGGTGTTAATGTTACTAAAAGAGCCCAAATTTCTAAAAATATTGCGAAAAACAACAATCTTCAGTTTTAGAGTAAATGTTTGAGGTGTTTAGAAGGCATTTATTTCATTTTTAGAAAATTTAATTTTTCACATTTTTCCATGAAAAGTGCCAATACCCCCCCTTTGGGTTCTAGGTGAAAATCTCACTCGACACAAATTAAACAAAAATGTTTCCATGGTGTGTATTGTTGTTCATTTTCATCAAATAAACAAAATAAAACCCAGAATTAATCTTGAAAGACAAGAAATGAGCATAAAAGTTGCTTCAGCGAAAGTGTTAATGTTACTAAAAGAGTCCAAATTTCTAAAAATATTGCGAAAAAGAACAATCTTCTGTTTTAGAGTGAATGTTTGAGGTGTTTAGAAGGCATTTATTTCATTTTTAGAAAATTTAATTTTTCACAATTTTCCATGAAAAGTGCCAATACCCCCCCCCCTTTGGGTTCTAGGTGAAAATCTCACTCGACACAAATCAAACAAAAATGTTTCCATGGTGTGTATTGTTGTTCATTTTCATCAAATAAACAAAATAAAACCCAGGATTAATATTGTAAGACAAGAAATGAGCATAAAAGTTGCTTCAGCGAAAGTGTTAATGTTACTAAAAGAGTCCAAATTTCTAAAAATATTGCGAAAAACAACAATCTTCTGTTTTAGAGTGAATGTTTAAGGTGTTTAGAAGGCATTTATTTCATTTTTAGAAGATTTAATTTTTCACATTTTTCCATGAAAAGTGCCAATACCCCCTTTGGGTTCTAGGTGAAAATCTCACTCGACACAAATCAAACAAAAATGTTTCCATGGTGTGTATTGTTGTTCATTTTCATCAAATAAACAAAATAAAACCCAGAATTAATCTTGAAGGACAAGAAATGAGCATAAAAGTTGCTTCAGAGAAAGTGTTAATGTTACTAAAAGAGCCCAAATTTCTAAAAATATTGCGAAAAACAACAATCTTCTGTTTTAGAGTGAATGTTTGATGTGTTTAGAAGGCATTTATTTCATTTTTAGAAAATTTAATTTTTCACATTTTTCCATGAAAAGTGCCAATACCCCCCCCTTTGGGTTCTACGTGAAAATCTCACTTGACACAAATCAAACAAAAATGTATCCAAGGTGTGTATTGTTGTTCATTTTCATCAAATAAACAAAATAATACCCAGAATTAATCCTGAAAGACAAGAAATGAGCATAAAAGTTGCTTCAGCGCAAGTGTTAATGTTACTAAAAGAGCCCAAATTTCTAAAAATATTGCGAAAAACAACAATCTTCTGTTTTAGAGTGTATGTTTGAGGTGTTTAGAAGGCATTTATTTCATTTTTAGAAAATTTAATTTTTCACATTTTTCCATGAAAAGTGCCAATACCCCCCCTTTGGGTTCTAGGTGAAAATCTCACTCGACACAAATCAAACAAAAATGTATCCAAGGTGTGTATTGTTGTTCATTTTCATTAAATAAACAAAATAAAACCCAGAATGAATCCTGAAAGACAATAAAAGATCATAAAAGATGCTTCAGCCCAAGTGTTAATGTTACTAAAAGAGCCCAAATTTCTAAAAATATTGCGAAAAACAACAATCTTCTGTTTTAGAGTGAATGTTTGAGGTGTTTAGAAGGCATTTATTTCATTTTTAGATAATTTAATTTTTCACATTTTTCCATGAAAAGTGCCAATACCCCCCCTTTGGGTTCTAGGTGAAAATCTCACTTGACCCAAATCAAACAAAAATGTTTCCATGGTGTGTATTGTTGTTCATTTTCATCAAATAAACAAAATAAAACCCAGAATTAATCCTGAAAGACATGAAATGAGCATAAAAGATTCTTCAGCGCAAGTGTTAATTTTACTAAAAGAGCCCAAATTTCTAAAAATATTGCGAAAAACAACAATCTTCTGTTTTAGAGTGAATGTTTGAGGTGTTTAGAAGGCATTTATTTCATTTTTAGATAATTTAATTTTTCACATTTTTCCATGAAAAGTGCCAATACCCCCCCTTTGGGTTCTAGGTGAAAATCTCACTCGACACAAATCAAACAAAAATGTTTCCATGGTGTGTATTGTTGTTCATTTTCATCAAATAAACAAAATAAAACACAGAATTAATCCTGAAAGACAAGAAATGAGCATAAAAGATGCTTCAGGGCAAGTGTTAATGTTACTAAAAGAGCCCAAATTTCTAAAAATATTGCAAAAAACAACAATCTTCTGTTTTAGAGTGAATGTTTGAGGTGTTTAGAAGGCATTTATTTCATTTTTAGAAAATTTAATTTTTCACATTTTTCCATGAAAAGTGCCAATGCATGGGTTCATGGTGCATGGTGCATGGGTGCAAGTGCCCTTTGGGTTCTAGGTGAAAATCTCACTCGTTACAAATCAAACAAAAATGTATCCAAGGTGTGTATTGTTGTTCATTTTCATCAAATAAACAAAATAAAACCCAGAATGAATCCTGAAAGACAATAAAAGATCATAAAAGATGCTTCAGCCCAGGTGTTAATTTTCTTAAAAGAGCCTAAATTTCTAAAAATATTGCGAAAAACAACAATCTTCAGTTTTAGAGTGAATGTTTATGGTGTTTAGAAGGCATTTATTTCATTTTTAGAAAATTTAATTTTTTACATTTTTCCATGAAAAGTGCCAATACCCCCCCCTTTGGGTTCTAGGTGAAAATCTCACTCGACACATATCAAACAAAAATGTTTCCATGGTGTGTATTGTTGTTCATTTTCATCAAATAAACAAAATAAAACCCAGAATAAATCTTGAAGGACAAGATATGAGCATAAAAGTTGCTTCAGAGAAAGTGCTAATGTTACTGAAAGATCCCAAATTTCTAAAAATATTGCGAAAAACAACAATCTTCTGTTTTAGAGTGAATGTTTGAGGTGTTTAGAAGGCATTTATTTCATTTTTAGAAAATTTAATTTTTTACATTTTTCCATGAAAAGTGCCAATACCCCCCCCTTTGGGTTCTAGGTGAAAATCTCACTCGACACAAATCAAACAAAAATGTTTTTATGGTGTGTATTGTTGTTCAGTTTCATCAAATAAACAAAATAAAACCCTGAATTAATCCTGAAAGACATGAAATGAGCATAAAAGATTCTTCAGCGCAAGTGTTAATTTTACTAAAAGAGCCCAAATTTCTAAAAATATTGCGAAAAACAACAATCTTCAGTTTTAGAGTGAATGTTTGAGGTTTTTGGAAGGCATTTATTTCATTTTTAGATAATTTAATTTTTCACATTTTTCCATGAAAAGTGCCAATACCCCCCCTTTGGGTTCTAGGTGAAAATCTCACTCGACACAAATCAATCAAAAATGTTTCCATGGTGTGTATTGTTGTTCATTTTCATCAAATAAACAAAATAAAACCCAGAATTAATCGTGAAAGACATGAAATGAGCATAAAAGATTCTTCAGCGCAAGTGTTAATTTTACTAAAAGAGCCCAAATTTCTAAAAATATTGCGAAAAACAACAATCTTCTGTTTTAGAGTGAATGTTTGAGGTGTTTAGAAGGCATTTATTTCA
The DNA here is from genome assembly GCF_022747635.1 of Hetaerina americana. NCBI lineage: Eukaryota > Metazoa > Arthropoda > Insecta > Odonata > Calopterygidae > Hetaerina > Hetaerina americana. Next base: position 107,462 of record NW_027287120.1, read on the forward strand.
TTTTTAGAAAATTTAATTTTTCACATTTTTCCATGAAAAGTGCCAATGCCCCCCCCTTTGGGTTCTAGGTGAAAATCTCACTCGACACAAATCAAACAAAAATGTATTTAAGGTGTTTATTGTTGTTCATTTTCATCAAATAAACAAAATAAAACCCAGAATGAATCCTGAAAGACAATAAAAGATCATAAAAGATGCTTCAGCCCAGGTGTTAATTTTACTAAAAGAGCCCAAATTTCTAAAAATATTGCGAAAAACAACAATCTTCAGTTTTAGAGTGAATGTTTAAGGTGTTTAGAAGGCATTTATTTCATTTTTAGAAAATTTAATTTTTTACAATTTTCCATGAAAAGTTCCAATACCCCCCCCTTTGGGTTCTAGGTGAAAATCTCACTCGACACAAATCAAACAAAAATGTTTCAATGGTGTGTATTGTTGTTCATTTTCATCAAATAAACAAAATAAAACCCAGAATGAATCCTGAAAGACAATAAAAGATCATAAAAGATGCTTCAGCCCAGGTGTTAATGTTACTAAAAGAGCCCAAATTTCTAAAAATATTGGGAAAAACAACAATCTTCTTTTTTAGAGTGAATGTTTGAGGTGTTTAGAAGACATTTATTTCATTTTTAGAAAATTTAATTTTTCACATTTTTCCATGAAAAGTGCCAATACCCCCCCCTTTGGGTTCTAGGTGAAAATCTCACTCGAAACAAATCAAACAAAAATGTTTCCATGGTGTGTATTGTTGTTCATTTTCATCAAATAAACAAAATAAAACAGAATTAATCCTGAAAGACAAGAAATGAGCATAAAAGATGCTTCAGCGCAAGTGTTAATGTTACTAAAAGAGCCCAAATTTCTAAAAATATTGCGAAAAACAACAATCTTCTGTTTTAGAGTGAATGTTTGAGGTGTTTAGAAGGCATTTATTTCATTTTTAGAAAATTTAATTTTTCACATTTTTCCATGAACAGTGCCAATACCCCCCCCTTTGGGTACTAGGTGAAAATCTCACTCGACACAAATCAAACAAAAATGTTTCCAAGGTGTGTATTGTTGTTCATTTTCATCAAATAAACAAAATAAAACCCAGAATGAATCCTGAAAGACAATAAAAGGTCATAAAAGATGCTTCAGCCCAAGTGTTAATGTTACTAAAAGAGCCCAAATTTCTAAAAATATTGCGAAAAACAACAATCTTCTGTTTTAGAGTGAATGTTTGAGGTGTTTAGAAGGCAATTATTTCATTTTTAGAAAATTTAATTTTTTACATTTTTCCATGAAAAGTGCCAATACCCCCCCCCTTTGGGTTCTAGGTGAAAATCTCACTCGACACAAATCAAACAAAAATGTTTCCATGGTGTGTATTGTTGTTCATTTTCATCAAATAAACAAAATAAAACCCAGAATTAATCCGGAAAGACATGAAATGAGCATAAAAGATTCTTCAGCGCAAGTGTTAATTTTACTAAAAGAGCCCAAATTTCTAAAAATATTGCGAAAAACAACAATCTTCAGTTTTAGAGTGAATGTTTGAGGTGTTTAGAAGGCATTTATTTCATTTTTAGAAAATTTAATTTTTTACATTTTTCCATGAAAAGTGCCAATGCCCCCCTTTGGGTTCTAGGTGAAAATCTCACTCGTTACAAATCAAACAAAAATGTATCCAAGGTGTGTATTGTTTTTCATTTTCATCAAATAAACAAAATAAAACCCAGAATGAATCCTGAAAGACAATAAAAGATCATAAAAGATGCTTCAGCCCAGGTGTTAATTTTACTAAAAGAGCCCAAATTTCTAAAAATATTGCGAAAAACAACAATCTTCAGTTTTAGAGTGAATGTTTGAGGTGTTTAGAAGGCATTTATTTCATTTTTAGAAAATTTAATTTTTTACATTTTTCCATGAAAAGTGCCAATACCCCCCCCTTTGGGTTCTAGGTGAAAATCTCACTCGACACAAATCAAACAAAAATGTTTCCATGGTGTGTATTGTTGTTCATTTTCATCAAATAAACAAAATAAAACCCAGAATAAAGCTTGAAGGACAAGAAATGAGCATAAAAGTTGCTTCAGAGAAAGTGTTAATGTTACTGAAAGATCCCAAATTTCTAAAAATATTGCGAAAAACAACAATCTTCTGTTTTAGAGTGAATGTTTGAGGTGTTTAGAAGGCATTTATTTCATTTTTAGAAAATTTAATTTTTCACATTTTTCCATGAAAAGTGCCAATACCCCCCCTTTGGGTTCTAGGTGAAAATCTCACTCGACACAAATCAAACAAAAATGTATCCAAGGTGTGTATTGTTGTTCATTTTCATCAAATAAACAAAATAAAACCCAGAATGAATCCTGAAAGACAATAAAAGATCATAAAAGATGCTTCAGCCCAGGTGTTAATGTTACTAAAAGAGCCCAAATTTCTAAAAATATTGCGAAAAACAACAATCTTCTGTTTTAGAGTGAATGTTTGAGGTGTTTAGAAGACATTTATTTCATTTTTAGAAAATTTAATTTTTCACATTTTTCCATGAAAAGTGCCAATACCCCCCCTTTGGGTTCTAGGTGAAAATCTCACTCGACACAAATCAAACAAAAATGTATCCAAGGTGTGTATTGTTGTTCATTTTCATCAAATAAACAAAATAAAACACAGAATTAATCCTGAAAGACAAGAAATGAGCATAAAAGATGCTTCAGCGCAAGTGTTAATGTTACTAAAAGAGCCCAAATTTCTAAAAATATTGCGAAAAACAACAATCTTCTGTTTTAGAGTGAATGTTTGAGGTGTTTAGAAGGCATTTATTTCATTTTTAGAAAATTTAATTTTTCACATTTTTCCATGAACAGTGCCAATACCCCCCCTTTGGGTTCTAGGTGAAAATCTCCCTTGACCCAAATCAAACAAAAATGTTTCCATGGTGTGTATTGTTGTTCATTTTCATCAAATAAACAAAATAAAACCCAGAATTAATCGTGAAAGACATGAAATGAGCATAAAAGATTCTTCAGCGCAAGTGTTAATTTTACTAAAAGAGCCCAAATTTCTAAAAATATTGCGAAAAACAACAATCTTCAGTTTTAGAGTGAATGTTTGATGTGTTTAGAAGGCATTTATTTCATTTTTTGAAAATTTAATTTTTCACATTTTTCCATGAAAAGTGCCAATACCCCCCCCCTTTGGGTTCTAGGTGAAAATCTCACTTGAAACAAATCAAACAAAAATGTATCCAAGGTGTGTATTGTTGTTCATTTTCATCAAATAAACAAAATAAAACCCAGAATAAATCATTAAAGACAAGAAATGAGCATAAAAGATGCCTCAGCGCAAGTGTTAATGTTAGTAAAGGAGCCCAAAGTTCCAAAAATATTGCGAAAAATATCAATCTTCCATAATAGAGTGAATGTTTGAGGTGTATAGAAGGCATTTATTTCATTTTTAGAAATTTTAATTTTTCACATTTTTCCATGAAAAGTGCCAATACCCCCCCTTTGGGTTCTAGGTGAAAATCTCACTCGACACAAATCAAACAAAAATGTTTCCATGGTGTGTATTGTTGTTCATTTTCATCAAATAAACAAAATAAAACCAAGAATGTGTCCTGAAAGACAATAAATGATCATAAAAGTGGCTTCAGCCCAGGTGTTAATGTTACTAAAAGAGCCCAAATTTCTAAAAATATTGCGAAAAACAACAATCTTCTGTTTTAGAGTGAATGTTTGAGGTGTTTAGAAGGCATTTATTTCATTTTTAGAAAATTTAATTTTTCACATTTTTCCATGAAAAGTGCCAATACCCCCCCTTTGGGTTCTAGGTGAAAATCTCACTTGACCCAAATCAAACAAAAATGTTTCCATGGTGTGTATTGTTGTTCATTTTCATCAAATAAACAAAATAAAACCCAGAATAAATCATTAAAGACAAGAAATGAGCATAAAAGATGCCTCAGCGCAAGTGTTAATGTTAGTAAAAGAGCCCAAAGTTCCAAATAATTTTGAAAAATATCAATCTTCCATAATAGAGTGAATGTTTGAGGTGTATAGAAGGCATTTATTTCATTTTTAGAAATTTTAATTTTTCACATTTTTCCATGAAAAGTGCCAATACCCCCCCTTTGGGTTCTAGGTGAAAATCTCACTCGACACAAATCAAACAAAAATGTTTCCATGGTGTGTATTGTTGTTCATTTTCATCAAATAAACAAAATAAAACCAAGAATGTGTCCTGAAAGACAATAAATGATCATAAAAGATGCTTCAGCCCAGGTGTTAATGTTACTAAAAGAGCCCAAATTTCTAAAAATATTGCGAAAAACAACAATCTTCAGTTTTAGAGTAAATGTTTGAGGTGTTTAGAAGGCATTTATTTCATTTTAGAAAATTTAATTTTTCACATTTTTCCATGAAAAGTGCCTTTGGGTTCTAGGTGAAAATCTCACTCGACACAAATTAAACAAAAATGTTTCCATGGTGTGTATTGTTGTTCATTTTCATCAAATAAACAAAATAAAACCCAGAATTAATCTTGAAAGACAAGAAATGAGCATAAAAGTTGCTTCAGCGAAAGTGTTAATGTTACTAAAAGAGTCCAAATTTCTAAAAATATTGCGAAAAAGAACAATCTTCTGTTTTAGAGTGAATGTTTGAGGTGTTTAGAAGGCATTTATTTCATTTTTAGAAAATTTAATTTTTCACAATTTTCCATGAAAAGTGCCAATACCCCCCCCCCCTTTGGGTTCTAGGTGAAAATCTCACTCGACACAAATCAAACAAAAATGTTTCCATGGTGTGTATTGTTGTTCATTTTCATCAAATAAACAAAATAAAACCCAGGATTAATATTGTAAGACAAGAAATGAGCATAAAAGTTGCTTCAGCGAAAGTGTTAATGTTACTAAAAGAGTCCAAATTTCTAAAAATATTGCGAAAAACAACAATCTTCTGTTTTAGAGTGAATGTTTAAGGTGTTTAGAAGGCATTTATTTCATTTTTAGAAGATTTAATTTTTCACATTTTTCCATGAAAAGTGCCAATACCCCCTTTGGGTTCTAGGTGAAAATCTCACTCGACACAAATCAAACAAAAATGTTTCCATGGTGTGTATTGTTGTTCATTTTCATCAAATAAACAAAATAAAACCCAGAATTAATCTTGAAGGACAAGAAATGAGCATAAAAGTTGCTTCAGAGAAAGTGTTAATGTTACTAAAAGAGCCCAAATTTCTAAAAATATTGCGAAAAACAACAATCTTCTGTTTTAGAGTGAATGTTTGATGTGTTTAGAAGGCATTTATTTCATTTTTAGAAAATTTAATTTTTCACATTTTTCCATGAAAAGTGCCAATACCCCCCCCTTTGGGTTCTACGTGAAAATCTCACTTGACACAAATCAAACAAAAATGTATCCAAGGTGTGTATTGTTGTTCATTTTCATCAAATAAACAAAATAATACCCAGAATTAATCCTGAAAGACAAGAAATGAGCATAAAAGTTGCTTCAGCGCAAGTGTTAATGTTACTAAAAGAGCCCAAATTTCTAAAAATATTGCGAAAAACAACAATCTTCTGTTTTAGAGTGTATGTTTGAGGTGTTTAGAAGGCATTTATTTCATTTTTAGAAAATTTAATTTTTCACATTTTTCCATGAAAAGTGCCAATACCCCCCCTTTGGGTTCTAGGTGAAAATCTCACTCGACACAAATCAAACAAAAATGTATCCAAGGTGTGTATTGTTGTTCATTTTCATTAAATAAACAAAATAAAACCCAGAATGAATCCTGAAAGACAATAAAAGATCATAAAAGATGCTTCAGCCCAAGTGTTAATGTTACTAAAAGAGCCCAAATTTCTAAAAATATTGCGAAAAACAACAATCTTCTGTTTTAGAGTGAATGTTTGAGGTGTTTAGAAGGCATTTATTTCATTTTTAGATAATTTAATTTTTCACATTTTTCCATGAAAAGTGCCAATACCCCCCCTTTGGGTTCTAGGTGAAAATCTCACTTGACCCAAATCAAACAAAAATGTTTCCATGGTGTGTATTGTTGTTCATTTTCATCAAATAAACAAAATAAAACCCAGAATTAATCCTGAAAGACATGAAATGAGCATAAAAGATTCTTCAGCGCAAGTGTTAATTTTACTAAAAGAGCCCAAATTTCTAAAAATATTGCGAAAAACAACAATCTTCTGTTTTAGAGTGAATGTTTGAGGTGTTTAGAAGGCATTTATTTCATTTTTAGATAATTTAATTTTTCACATTTTTCCATGAAAAGTGCCAATACCCCCCCTTTGGGTTCTAGGTGAAAATCTCACTCGACACAAATCAAACAAAAATGTTTCCATGGTGTGTATTGTTGTTCATTTTCATCAAATAAACAAAATAAAACACAGAATTAATCCTGAAAGACAAGAAATGAGCATAAAAGATGCTTCAGGGCAAGTGTTAATGTTACTAAAGAGCCCAAATTTCTAAAAATATTGCAAAAAACAACAATCTTCTGTTTTAGAGTGAATGTTTGAGGTGTTTAGAAGGCATTTATTTCATTTTTAGAAAATTTAATTTTTCACATTTTTCCATGAAAAGTGCCAATGCATGGGTTCATGGTGCATGGTGCATGGGTGCAAGTGCCCTTTGGGTTCTAGGTGAAAATCTCACTCGTTACAAATCAAACAAAAATGTATCCAAGGTGTGTATTGTTGTTCATTTTCATCAAATAAACAAAATAAAACCCAGAATGAATCCTGAAAGACAATAAAAGATCATAAAAGATGCTTCAGCCCAGGTGTTAATTTTCTTAAAAGAGCCTAAATTTCTAAAAATATTGCGAAAAACAACAATCTTCAGTTTTAGAGTGAATGTTTATGGTGTTTAGAAGGCATTTATTTCATTTTTAGAAAATTTAATTTTTTACATTTTTCCATGAAAAGTGCCAATACCCCCCCCTTTGGGTTCTAGGTGAAAATCTCACTCGACACAAATCAAACAAAAATGTTTCCATGGTGTGTATTGTTGTTCATTTTCATCAAATAAACAAAATAAAACCCAGAATAAATCTTGAAGGACAAGATATGAGCATAAAAGTTGCTCCAGAGAAAGTGTTAATGTTACTGAAAGATCCCAAATTTCTAAAAATATTGCGAAAAACAACAATCTTCTGTTTTAGAGTGAATGTTTGAGGTGTTTAGAAGGCATTTATTTCATTTTTAGAAAATTTAATTTTTTACATTTTTCCATGAAAAGTGCCAATACCCCCCCCTTTGGGTTCTAGGTGAAAATCTCACTCGACACAAATCAAACAAAAATGTTTTTATGGTGTGTATTGTTGTTCAGTTTCATCAAATAAACAAAATAAAACCCAGAATTAATCCTGAAAGACATGAAATGAGCATAAAAGATTCTTCAGCGCAAGTGTTAATTTTACTAAAAGAGCCCAAATTTCTAAAAATATTGCGAAAAACAACAATCTTCAGTTTTAGAGTGAATGTTTGAGGTTTTGGAAGGCATTTATTTCATTTTTAGATAATTTAATTTTTCACATTTTTCCATGAAAAGTGCCAATACCCCCCCTTTGGGTTCTAGGTGAAAATCTCACTCGACACAAATCAATCAAAAATGTTTCCATGGTGTGTATTGTTGTTCATTTTCATCAAATAAACAAAATAAAACCCAGAATTAATCGTGAAAGACATGAAATGAGCATAAAAGATTCTTCAGCGCAAGTGTTAATTTTACTAAAAGAGCCCAAATTTCTACAAATATTGCGAAAAACAACAATCTTCAGTTTTAGAGTGAATGTTTGAGGTGTTTAGAAGGCATTTATTTCATTTATAGAAAATTTAATTTTTTACATTTTTCCATGAAAAGTGCCAATACCCCCCCCCTTTGGGTTCTAGGTGAAAATCTCACTCGACACAAATCAAACAAAAATGTATCCAAGGTGTGTATTGTTGTTCATTTTCATCAAATAAACAAAATAAAACCCAGAATGAATCCTGAAAGACAATAAAAGATCATAAAAGATGCTTCAGCCTAGGTGTTAATTTTACTAAAAGAGCCCAAATTTCTAAAAATATTGCGAAAAACAACAATCTTCAGTTTTAGAGTGAATGTTTGAGGTGTTTAGAAGGCATTTATTTCATTTTTAGAAAATTTAATTTTTTACATTTTTCCATGAAAAGTGCCAATACCCCCCCCTTTGGGTTCTAGGTGAAAATCTCACTCTACACAAATCAAACAAAAATGTTTCCATGGTGTGTATTGATGTTCATTTTCATCAAATAAACAAAATAAAACCCAGAATTAATCTTGAAGGACAAGAAATGAGCATAAAAGTTGCTTCAGAGAAAGTGTTAACGTAACTAAAAGAGCCCAAATTTCTAAAAATATTGCGAAAAACAACAATCCTCTGTTTTAGAGTGAATGTTTGATGTGTTTAGAAGGCATTTATTTCATTTTTAGAAAATTTAATTTTTTACATTTTTCCATGAAAAGTGCCAATACCCCCCCCTTTGGGTTCTAGGTGAAAATCTCACTTGACACAAATCAAACAAAAATGTATCCAAGGTGTGTATTGTTGTTCATTTTCATCAAATAAACAAAATAATACCCAGAATTAATCCTGAAAGACAAGAAATGAGCATAAAAGTTGCTTCAGCGCAAGTGTTAATGTTACTAAAAGAGCCCAAATTTCTAAAAATATTGCGAAAAACAACAATCTTCTGTTTTAGAGTGTATGTTTGAGGTGTTTAGAAGGCATTTATTTCATTTTTAGAAAATTTAATTTTTCACATTTTTCCATGAAAAGTGCCAATACCCCCCTTTGGGTTCTAGGTGAAAATCTCACTCGACACAAATCAAACAAAAATGTTTCCATGGTGTGTATTGTTGTTCATTTTCATCAAATAAACAAAATAAAACCCAGAATTAATCTTGAAAGACAAGAAATGAGCATAAAAGTTGCTTCAGCGAAAGTGTTAATGTTACTAAAAGAGTCCCAATTTCTAAAAATATTGCGAAAAACAACAATCTTCTGTTTTAGAGTGAATGTTTGAGGTGTTTAGAAGGCATTTATTTCATTTTTAGAGAATTTAATTTTTCACAATTTTCCATGAAAAGTGCCAATACCTCCCCCCCTTTGGGTTCTAGGTGAAAATCTCTCTCGACACAAATCAAACAAAAATGTTTCCATGGTGTGTATTGTTGTTCATTTTCATCAAATAAACAAAATAAAACCCTGGATTAATCTTGAAAGACAAGAAATGAGCATAAAAGTTGCTTCAGCGAAAGTGTTAATGTTACTAAAAGAGTCCAAATTTCTAAAAATATTGCGAAAAACAACAATCTTCTGTTTTAGAGTGAATGTTTGAGGTGTTTAGAAGGCATTTATTTTATTTTTAGAAAATTTAATTTTTCACATTTTTCCATGAAAAGTGCCAATACCCCCCCCTTTGGGTTCTAGGTGAAAATCTCACTCGACACAAATCAAACAAGAATGTTTCCATGGTGTGTATTGTTGTTCATTTTCATCAAATAAACAAAATAAAACCCAGAATAAATCTTGAAGGACAAGAAATGAGCATAAAAGTTTCTTCAGAGAAAGTGTTAATGTTACTAAAAGAGCCCAAATTTCTAAAAATATTGCGAAAAACAACAATCTTCTGTTTTAGAGTGAATGTTTGATGTGTTTAGAAGGCATTTATTTCATTTTTAAAAAATTTAATTTTTCACATTTTTCCATGAAAAGTGCCAATACCCCCCCCTTTGGGTTCTAGGTGAAAATCTCACTTGACACAAATCAAACAAAAATGTATCCAAGGTGTGTATTGTTGTTCATTTTCATCAAATAAACAAAATAATACCCAGAATTAATCCTGAAAGACAAGAAATGAGCATAAAAGTTGCTTCAGCGCAAGTGTTAATGTTACTAAAAGAGCCCAAATTTCTAAAAATATTGCGAAAAACAACAATCTTCTGTTTTAGAGTGTATGTTTGAGGTGTTTAGA